>NW_019394656.1:0-76104 GCF_000612105.2 Orussus abietinus
TGCGATCGCGCGACCCTGCCCGTGAGCAATCTCCCAACTCATCTCTGGACCAGAAATGCCCGATGGTACCAAAGAGGCCGCTCATACCGAGCGCGTTAAGTCTCACATACGTAATGTCTAATTGCTAATTTGTATATTTCCTCAGAAAAGAGACAACTTTTATAAAAAAATGTTCATATCGAATCACCTTTGTTTAAATTACTCGTCAAGGCTGCGGAGTTTCTTTTGCGGCTCTCTGAGGCACTTTTTAACTCGACCTTCACCTACAAGTAGGAAAAGGAAGCTCGTTAAGTTTACGGCAAGCTTACCTCGGAAATCGACTGCAGCGACTCCAGCGCGATATCACACAAGCAGCCAGCAGTCGCATTCATAACAGTTACATGAAAACTGCTTGCACAAGGGGTGCGTACAATAGCCGCGATAATCCTTCGTGACACCCAATTCCGATAAAAATCTGAAACATCGAAGGGAGCAAAGTTCCCATAAAATCCCCCAAAGCCGTACGCAATGTGTCACGCAATTAATGGGGCCCATTAACGCATTCATTGTTATTCTCTAGTTTAACTAAAAATATGTTCCAGGAAATAAAAACGCATTATTATCTTCCTACAAATATATTCCACATAGCTAATTATACTCTGTTGCAAAAGTTATTTAGGAATCTTTACATCCGTTTGTTTAAAACTCGATCACACCGATTCAGTATCAGAAAATTGCATCTTAAGGGGATGTGAAAGTGGCATCCGAAAGCTGAATCGTTCACATAACTTTTCATAGAACTGGGTATCTCAAATCGTTTCACACTTTGAACCGTGAATATGGAGACCCTAAGGAAGGTCCTGAAACTCGTGAAATTTCATTTTTTATAAACTATTTCAAAAATACCTATAAACAAATTTGAAAAGAATTGAAATTTCATGAGCTTCAGGACCTTCCTTATAGTCTTCCTATTAACGTTGTAAAGTTTCAAACTATTCGGTAAACCGAGTTGGGAGAAAAGTTTTATTAACATAACCCCTTCGACGCCACTTTCACATCGCCTTAAAGGGTGCGCACAACAGTGAGGATAATATTTTATGACGCCCTAAGGCGATAATAAAAGAATGAAAATGTCGGATTTATTGCGGAAAACCAAAGCTCGGGCAAAGCCGTTACCTCGCGAGGGGCTTAGGAGAATTTCGGAAAAGGTTCGCTATTATGTCGATTTGTATGAAATGGTTCGGGCACGTGTGAGGCCACCTTTATGGCACCTCACATTACGCAAGAGGCAGCACCGAACACGCAACCGCACAGCGCGTAACACGTAACACGTAATCCCCTTACAAGAGGAGAGCGTAGGGGTTGCTCCCTTCCGGCGAGAGGGAGTAATTGTCCTCGGATGGAATGGGGAAAACTCCACACTTTCGTTTTCGCTGCCGGACAAAGAAGAGATTTTTTAATTCGACGTTGATCTTTCAGGAGGCATTATTTACCGCAATTAAATTAAAAATACCTTTCCTTTCTGCGAGGAAAGCAATATTACATATATAATAGTTAGATATCATTTTTTTATTTATTGTATTTATATTATTTTATATTATATTATATTATATGTTTATATTTATATTTCTTGTGGTTGCTTCCCATTCAATAGGGGGAAACAATTGTAGTTTCACAAAATAGAATTATTTTGAATCTAGAGATTGCAGATAATAGATTAACTGCAGAATTCTCTGTTTTAATTGATATGACGAGGTATTATCAGAAAATTAGGGGCCGGACCTTTCGAACGAAAGAGAAATAGAGTAATCGTCCTAAGATCGGATGGGGAAAAATCCATACTTTCGTTGTCAATCCAAAAAGGGATTTTAATTCAACGTTGATCCGTCAAAACGGGTGTGTTAACACATTCGCGACCGCTGACGTGAATTCACGTCTTTTCAAGTTCTATTCCTGGTTGCCGCTGACGTGAATTCACGTCATTTTAAATTCTATTCCTGATTGCCGCTGACGTGAATTCACGTCATTTTAAATTCTATTCCTGGTTGCCGCTGACGTGAATTCACGTCATTTTAAATTCTATTCCTGATTGCCGCTGACGTGAATCACGTCCATAATAATACACGATACAAGATTGCGGCAACCAGTTTCAGAATTTCATTATTTTCGCCGGTACTCAGTATTTGAAACGGAAAAACTTTGCCGGTCGCGAATGTGTTAAAATTCTCGTGATAAGAATTGAAAATATATCTATTCTGTTAGACTGACGATCATTTTCAAAAATAATTTCTCTCAGATTCTTTGAGACTGTACCTGGAAAGAATTTCAGTAATTGCTCTTAAGCGAGATAGGACAAACTTTTCAAGTTTATTTTCAATTTATACACATTAATGAGTTGGAGAAGTGACCGATTAATCGCAAAATTCTCTACTTCCACTTAATAGCCGGAGAAATTATCTGAAAATTTATGTCGATATTATTCTGGGCAACCACCCATGAAATCGCCCGTATGTCACGTGACTATGACTTCCGGTCTTCCGGTTACCGTTTCGCACCTGGCGTTTTATTTCAGCGATGTTCGATGGATCGAATCCGATCTATCTTTTCAATCCTCAAAAGAAATGCCTTATCTACGGAAAATATCACATTTTTATTGAAAGTTATCTTTGGGTAATAAGGCCCATGTGGGGAGCAAGGCCCAGGCTTGTATTTTACCATGTAGTAAAAGTACAACGTTTGTGGCTTACTCTGTCCATTGTTCCCATAATTATGAAAGTGGTCTAAGTCAAAATTTAAAAAAAAATGAGTTTATCAGTTATTTCACGCCATATTATTTCAAACGAAATTAATTAAATGTAATTTCGAAACAAAAAATATATGACTTAGACCACTTTCATAATTATGGGCACAATTAATAGGACAAAGAAGAGTCCAAGGGGGGTATTGTCAGGCCTGTGGACGGATCCATGGTAAACCGAGATTGATAAGAATCATTTCCGAGGGAATTTTATCAAATTTGGTTGCAGCATTCAAGCTGTTTGTCACAAAGTTTTGTGAAGCCCTGCTCTGTCTGGCAGATATGTAATACCTTATACTGCTCTCTACATACCGTTGTATGAGTTTTGTTGAAAGGGTTTGTTGGTTTAAAAATTATAACTTGGAAATGTAAATTGGGGAATAAGGCCCGGCATATGGCAACATATCGCAACCAAGGATCTTTTTCAAAAAGGACACGAAGCTTTGATTAGTTGCAGCGAATACAACGTCGTAACCAAATTTGAGCGAAATACCTTAAATAACAAAGCCTCCCTAGTAGCACAAAATATTTGTCCTATATTTTCTGTATATTTAACGAATATCGTATATTTTGTATATATTTGGCAGACATTTGAAATATTTGCAAAAGGTTTACTTTTGAATGTCATCTGTGTGTGTGTAGAATATTATACGTGGTTTCATAATATTTTTCTAACAGATATACTATACATTTCGTATCATNGAAACTAAATATGTCATTGGGATTTTCAATAAATATTTCAAATATCTTCGAAGGAAATCTGCAAGAAATCTTAAAAAATCTGTAGCTTGAGATATTCAGCAAAAATTACAAAGAAATATTTAGAAATTATTCTATACTACTAGGGCTGGCGTCTCGAAGGAGACCGAGAATTGATACCGCAGCCTTTATGAAAAAATGAAATTATGATTAGTTGTAGCAAATACAACGTCGCAACGAAATTTGAGCGAAATACCTTAAAAAAAAACAAAGCCTGGCGCCTCAAAGAAGACCGAAAATTGGGACCGCAGCCTTTATCAATAAAATATGATTGCCCATATGCGGCAACGTGCCCAAGAAATGACGTGAACAAGAAATGACTTTACGAAGAATGCCCGAAGACAACATTCGAGGATCTTGATGACATAACTTCCCCTTAACCCCTAACGAGTTATTACTCGTCATTACTTCTTGCACCTTTAAGATTTATTGCGATTACTATCGCAGGGTTCTAGTTCGTTTCTATGCAGGTGAATGTGAAAAGAAATGAAACACGTTAAAAAATATCGGATAAATTTCCACGAGATGACACGTGAGCTCTTGATAGTGGCGCGAATTGATGACGGCCGGTATAGAAGATCTCTTCCGGTCGCGCGCAGATGCGTCCATCCGCACGTGCTGCGCATCACGAGCAGATGATACTTGGACTGCGCTGCAGCGACTGCCTCAGCTCGCTGCACCGGAGGTTGGATCGGGACACAAAGGGATCCCTGGACGATATTCGGCGACAAAGGACCTTCGAAGGAAGAATGGATCGAGAGGAACACCTTTTAAGGATGAACTCGAGACCCGAATCAAAAATAGCGAGGGTGCAGGACGGAAGACATTTATTAAATTGTAGTAGCTCCTGCAAGCATTTTTATTAAAGATCTTTTTTAGTCTTTGCTGAATTTTATTTTAACGATCTAATTCAGGTAAGGTGAAATGATAGGAAAATAAAACAAATGCGATCTAGGAAGGGAAGAGTATAGTTTAAACGGTGGATTTAAGGTGATGTGAAACGCGTCGAGGAACTTGATCGACGTCGATAAAGAAGATTTTTCTAAATACCTACGTTACAGACATTCGGTTTTATATTGACGGCTGTGTCGAATTATATTGGGTACTGCACTAAATGGCATACTCCACCTGTCGTTTTTGTACAATAATTATAAAGAAATCGAAGTAAAACCCCAGAAATCCTCGGGATTCATGCTTTCTGGGGCCCTAATTGACTGCAGAGAGACCCCTGCACTATCTGTGATTTCCAGGTCAACTAAATTTTCACTCCGAGACCTCGTATTCCCATCGTTTTGGCATAGAAGCGCATAAAACACTTTTTTTGCCTTTATCCCGTTCAAATGCGAGTTTCTCAATTACCAGAGTGTTCTAAATTGTCGTACAATTATGCTGACCCTTTCGTTTCTCATATCAGAGCCTTCGATAATTGTATAATGATCGAAATATGAGAGCTCGACGCCATGCTGGTTCTGGTCTGGATTAGTTAAACAATTTTTTTGAAAAATCCAAATTTTGAATGTGTCAGGAGAATTCTTAGACGATCACGAGTCATGTGTCAAAGTTTCGTACAGTTCGGTCCAATACCCTTAAAAAAAAGTGTTGTATCCGAATCGACTGATTTGAAGGGGGTTTCACTTCACCTTAATTAAACTCCTTGTCGCAAGAAATTCCGAAATCTTCTGTATGTATCTATGTTAAGTTTACATTTAGTGTTATATATAGTCATGCCGTCTGCTGAAAGAAAGTCGAGAATATTTTTATATGCTGCATTACATGATTTTATAACATTGTTATACGTAGCGGATAACAAGTAGATTGCAATGTACTTTAATCGGAGCCTCTAACTCGGGATTAAGCGCGTGTTGGTCATTTTAACCGACGATTTTGGATAATTTCAAATGTAACCTGAATCTCTCCGTTCTGGTATTTTTGCATCGGGTTATTATCATTTGAGATATATGTCGACTCGTTTACACCTCGGTGTGGTGATTCGTGCGTGCCTTAAATTTGGATAAACATACGAACACGTTTTCGGTCTCTTTAACCATTATGTGTCAACTAATGTTAGTCTGTTTTTGTTCGAAGCACGAAGCACGTTTTGTACCGTAAATCTGAATAAATGTATAGCTTTCCCGATTTCTTGTGGAAAGAAAACATTAAAAATGAAATCAATTATTTATCAGAAGGTTCGGATTATATTGTTGAGCCAAGTTACAATACACACTCTAGATGTTTTTCTTGTATGTTGAATGTAGCTGAAATTGACAGTCAAATAGTTAAAAAAAGTAAAGAATATAATTTAGTTCGACGTTATTTCTTAAAAGAACTTGTACTAAGTTTAATTAAAAAATATATAGTTACGAGGTCGAAACAGTGGGTTTTCAGAGTATTGGAAAAAACGAAATACAAGAAGTCCTACAGAAACCAAATGATGAAAGTGTATCGTAAATTTTTAAAAGATATCATTAGTGCAGGTGCAGACAAAATAGGAAAATGTCAAAATATTGTTTGAAACATAAAGCGTACATTTGAACACGTTATTTTTATTTGTAATGAGTGTGTAAGCGAACCCGATACAACCAGTGGATTTTAACCATTTCACGTTTATTTTGTGAATAAAAATGTAAACAACACTAGTAGCATAGAATAATTTCTAAATATTTCTTTGCTAAATATCTCAAGCGACAGAGTTTTTAAGATTTCTTGTAGACTTCATTCGAAGATATTTGAAATATTTATTGAAAATCTAAATGACATATTTAGTTTCGATAATTTATAAACATATGGAGAAATATTTTTTAACTTATTAACATAATAAAANATTCTAAAGTAAACGTTTTGCAAATATTTCAAATGTACGATATTCGTTAAATATATAAAAAATATAGGACAAATATTTTGTGCTACTAGGGAAGTAACAAGTCTAATATACTATTTTTATACAACTTTTTATTATGATAACGTTCGTCAAAATGCCCTCTTGCGCCTAATAAAGTAAATTTAGTTGAATTAATCGCGTCGTATAGCACAAGAAATTTGGAATTATTTTTACATCCCGCAATGTATGGCCAAATTATTTCATTGTTACGTAGTTAGATTTAACAGGTAACAAATAAATAGGAAAGTACATTAACCAGTGCGTTTAATCGCACTGTTTGTCGGAAGACATTCGCGAGTATTTACATATCTACCCTTCCTTGCATGTCGCAGGATTGGTGACGGGAATACACCCTTCTCGACGTATGCACTCTGTAAAATGCACTCTGTAAAAAATCGGGGGTGCATCGTCACCGGCTCGGAAGACACCCTCGGGGTACCGACTACTGTCGCCCTGGATACAATCGATATTGTACAATTGACTACCGGTCTTGTACTCACAATCGGTGTTGCCAACCTATAGTAATAAGGAAATGATTTTCGAGCCAATAACAAATTTTCATACATAAATTTTCACGTTGGAAGTTCAATTGTTACTACGATATCGACCGTCCCAGGTTCTCCTAGTTTGAAAAGTCTAGAGACTAGGCTTGTCAAACTAGGAGAAGACTAGGCTATCAGTCTTGTACTCACAATCGGTGTTGCCAACCTATAGTAATAAGGAAATGATTTTCGAGCCAATAACAAAATTTCATACATAAATTTTCACGTTGGAAGTTCAATTGTTACTAGAATATCGACCGTTCCAGGTTCCCCTAGTTTGACAAGCCTAGTCTCTAGAAACTAGGAGGAGACTAGGCTACCGGTCTTGTACTCACAATCGGTGTTGCCAACCTATAATAATAAGGAAATGATTTTCGAACCAATAACAAATTTTCATACATAAATTTTCACGTTGGAAGTTCAATTGTTACTACGATATCGATCGTTCCAGGTTCTCCTAGTTTGACAAGTCTAGAGACTAGGCAAATGCGTCTCGACGACCGGCGTCGAATTAATGTCACGAGCACCTCGTGGCGTTCAGTGAGCGCTAAACCACCGGCCGCGTCGGGACGCTCGGCGACGCCGCACGTTTCTCAAACTGACGTACTTAAATATACTTTAGAATATTAAGATACTCGTCAATTATGGTGAATATTTTTAATAATCACTAAACTTAGTTCTCTCGCGTTTCATAAACTTTGTATGTGTCTTGCTTTGCGTTAAAGTTAATACAAGCGCGAGTTCTAAGCCATTTTTAAAAGTTTACCGCGAGCAATTAACTAGAGTTGTGAAAATTAAAAAAATTCTTACATTATGATAATGGGGTTGTTCTAGTATTTTAAACTTTTCTTTAAGATATATTCTTTTGTTTAAATTCTACTTCCCTAAAGCTGTACTGAGGAATCATAATCTTCATTTATGTAACTTATAAGTCATTTAGAGCTCTTAGTAATTTTTAAAAGCCACTGTGACGAAACGAGGATTGTGTTGAGCGTTTGCAAAGTTCATGTATTTATATTAACACGGTATATTTGGTATTTTATCTTCCCCTTTAACACTAGGTTTACGGGCGTTTTATATATACCTGTTTCTACGAGCATCCGTCAAATTGACGGGTAAACGAAAACCCGCATTTTCTTTCAAAAACCAATTTTTTCAAATTAAGTCTGAATTAAACAACACTAGGCTTTACGTTTAAATGAATGATTAATAAGTAAAAAATCCTTTTTTTAAAATGATCACGGAAATTATTGGAATGCTCGTCCTCTCATCCTCGGAGTCAGAACTAAAAAGAATGCGCATCCTTTTCTTGCTACGACACCCTTTCAAGAAGTTTTCCTCTTCACTATCCGAAGATCCTTCTGTCTTTCCACTTTCAATGCAAACTTTCACTCTCATCTACGCCTTACACTCTCTGCAACGAAGCAAATATATATGAATTGTTTATGAAATTAGCTAGTCCGTCAATTTGACGGGTTTCGTAGAGATAGGTATACTACATACAGATTTTAATAATTAGAAGGCTTAGGAAAAAATAATTGTGTGTACAAATCCTTTGGATGAAATGATTAATTTACGATACAAAAATGGTTAAAATTAATGCTATGGTTATTTCGGTATTTCTTTTCGAAGTTTGAATTCCGTCAAATTGACGGGTCCCGTAAACCTAGTGTTAAATTATTTCCTCCGCGTGATTTCTGTTTGAAATACTCAGGAATTTCGATTATCAATGACACAGGTGACAAGTCATTTCGAGAAACGACTTATATAGTCCACGCAAATAATTCGAGAATATCTAAAGCAAGAGCGCCCCGACGACCGGCGGCGAAATAATACTTCAAAAACCTCGTGGTACTCAGTGACCTCGAAACCGTTGTTGGCGTCGAGACGCTGTTCTTCGCACGCGTTCACATCGAATTCTACCAATCTCAGAACCACCACAAAAACCATTTGTACGCAGACAGCGCAAATTTTCAGCATTCTGAGACGATTTTAGGGAATTTTTTAAAACACTTTTTACTTAATATCAAGTTAAAGTAATTGCAACTTTCATCGTACGGTTTTAATCTTTCAACTTGTTACGCAACTTAGGGATGTGATAGCGGCATCTGAAAGCTCAATTGTTCATAAAACTTTTCTACAAACTGAGTATCTCAAATGGTTTCATACTTTAAAACGTGAATATGGAGACCCTAAGGTAGGTCCTGAAACTCCCGAAATTTCCTTTCTTATAAACTATTTGTAAAATACCTATAAACAAATTTGAAAAGAATTGAAATTTCATGAGTTTCAGGACCTTCCTTATAGTCTCCCTATTCACGTTGTAAAGTTTCAAACTATTCGGTAAACCGAATTGAGAGAAAAGCTTTATAAACAAAACCTCTTCGACGCCACTTTCACATCATCTTAATGGTACGCCGAGAAAAAAAGTGCATGGAACTAAAGAATTGTTTGAATAGTACCAATGAAATATTCTGTTAATCCAAAGAATTCTCAAATAAACTGAAATAACTTCTGATACTATCGAAGAAACGTTGCGTCCAATTTATTCGAGTTTATTTGAGTCAAATAATTATTCCTTGAATTCGCGAAATATATTTTTTTTGGTACTCTATTCAAATAAATATTTCTCTTATTCATTAACATTTTTCTTCTCAGTGTACAAGACAATTCATACATTTGCAGCCTCCCACCATTTTTTGGTCGAACTAATTTTTGTATACCATTATATAAAGAAAACTGAAAATTACTCTTCTCTTTCCTTTTTTATTTTTAACAGCCAGAGCAGACGCGTTGCGAGGGTCAGGATTCGACAAAAAATTGGTATAAAGCGGTATTGTGGTAGGAGAAGTCCTTCCGGAAGGACGACGGGATAGGTGGAGGGTTCAGGGGCCTTTCATGGGGATGCTGCGAAATCAGTCGTGAAGTCGTATGGGGGTTAGGTTTGCTGGTGGGGTAAGTCCTGTGCACCACGAGGGTGCAGCTCACTCAGTACATCGCGGATCGTTAAGCACGATCGTCGATAATCCACAGAACGTGTCTTTCAAAGTCTCCTGTGTGGTTTGTTGCTTAAAAAGTGGAATTTTGAAAGTGCACTTTGGGACGCTTCGCTCTTTCCCGCAGAAAGAAGTTTCCGAGTCACTCATGTGCCGCGCGTAAAAAAAAAGCAACAGGAAACGAAGAAATTTATTTAAAAAACATTTCAACATTTTCATTCTAACATCTAAGTGCCTTAGACAATTTAGAGGACTTTATGATTCCTTTTGGAATTAAGTATTTATATTTTTTCCCGCAATATTTGATATTACATGTGACTCTTGGAATTTCAGGAGAAGATGTTCCACGTGCGAATCTGTGAAGTTGACTGAGACTAATTAATATTTCAAATGGGACTAGTGCCGGTGAAAGTTTAAAGATACTTAATTACGGATTTACGAGTGAATCTTGAAAGTTTATCCACCGTCGATCAGCACTTCGATCATCGATCATCGATCCTAAGTTTCAGTTTCCCTGCAGTTGGCGTCATCTCACTTAACAGCTGCATTAATGTACGCTCTTGAAGAAGATTGCAGAAGTTCCGAGATGCTCTTTATCGTTAGGAAAAAACAGAATCGGTAACAATCTCCTTTTCCAATTGCCCATCGATAGAGTTTGGCAGCAGCCTTAGAAATCCCAGAGAAGCCAAATCAGAGCAGATTCATTAGATACGCTTCGGCGGAAATTTCCGGGCGAGAAATCGAAGGTGGAGATTTCTTCTCCTGAAGGAAACAAGGCACAAGATTGATATTTAATTTAAGATAAATATTGTTATATTTTTTAAAACAAAAAGGAGTCACGCTTAAAAAATTCTGCCAAAGGCTCTTATCATCCATTTCCGAAAGAAAGATCCCAAACATATCTTAATTATGAAAAATTATAAACCATAATTCCTAGAGAGGATAAATCAGCACAAAGAATTTCTAATCGTCGGAAAGGTGTAGAAAAATAATGCAAGATTGGAATTTAATTTAAGATCGGAGCTTTTATAAAGAGGAAACCTTGATGCACGGGTTCAAGAAGCTTTCCGATCGTATACGCGAAATTGATAAATAATCCTTTGGAAATAAGCACTCGCTATTCTTTGCCTTGTGGCAATAAACTCAGCGAGTAACTGTTGCAAATTTGGCGGAATAAATCTCTCGAATATAAGAAAGATCGAGAGATCCGGAAATTTGGAATGCCGCAGGGATTGAAATAACACTTTTAACGTGAAAGCACAGGCATGGATCGGCGCGATCGAGAATAGATTAAGCCTGTATGATCTGTAAGATCGAAAGTCTTCCAAGGTCGAAATATTTCAAGAACGAAGACAGAGTGGATCAAGAAACGACACGATTTGCGATAAATTCGAATTCTGATGCAATTTGATTCCTGGCCTGATTTAAATGTCTTTGAAATAATCATAGAAGCCATTTTTATTCCCAACTTTAAACGGGAAGCACATCCGGAATAGCGGAGAAAACTGAAAAACAATGTGCTAGAAGAAAAAAGAGAATATCAGAGGAATGACGAACCGATTGATGCGATGTCAATAACTTAATAGTATATAATTTTATTTTAAATTATTAGTGATTTTAAAGAAGCGATGTCAATAACTTAATAGCATGTAATTTTATTTTAAATTATTAGTGATTTTAAAGAAGCGAGACGATTTGCGGTAAATTCGGATTCTGATGCAATTTGATTCCTGGCCTGATTTAAATGTCTTTGAAATAATCATAGAAGCCATTTTTATTCCCAACTTTAAACGGGAAGCACATCCGGAATAGCGGAGAAAACTGAAAAACAATGTGCTAGAAGAAAAAAGAGAATATCAGAGGAATGACGAACCGATTGATGCGATGTCAATAACTTAATAGCATATAATTTTATTTTAAATTATTAGTGATTTTAAAGAAGAGACGATTTGCGGTAAATTCGGATTCTGATGCAACTTGATTCCCAGCCTGATTCGAATGTCTTTGAAATAATCATAGAAGCCATTTTTATTCTCGATTTTAAACAGGAAGCACATCCGAAATAGCGAAGAAAACTGTTTGAGAAAATGTGCTAGAAGAAAACAGAAAATATCAGAGGAGTGACGAACCGATTGAAGCGATGTCAATAACTTAATAGCCTGTAATTTTTAAAACGGCACAATAAAAAGACGAAGGGAATTGACGTAATCTAAGTGCGACTCGGATTAGATCGCTCTCAAAGCAAACACTCGATCCCTCGTCATAACATTAAACAAAAGAAGCAGCTGCAAAGCCAAGGCGAAGCTTTCGGAGAGAAAGCGAAAATGCTCGAAGAATTGCTCGAAGAAATGAAGAGCGAACGTCGAAAGGTCGAGATCGTGCGAAAATAGAAGAACGTCTTCGGATAGCTCTTCAGAGTTGAGTCACCGCAAAGTTCGGAGGTTCGTCGTCGGCTAAAGTCAATTTTTTTTTTTTTTTAAATAATTGAAGGGTCTATTATTTTACCAAAACGCCGGCTGACATCAAAGGACCCTCGGCGCTGACTAATTGACATCTTCGAGAGACATCGTCAAGATGTCATCCTGAAATTCTTTTCTTAAGTGCGTGCTGGCGATTTGCCCGTTCTTCGGAATTCCGAGATGCCGATGTTGCGGGAAATGATAGATGCGTGAGAAACTATACTGCCCCTGTAAGAAAAAAAAACACTTAGGTTTTCCCGCCTGGAATAGTATTTCCAGAAATAATCCAATCAAAGCGGTGCAATTTAGAGATCGCTCATCAAAGTCCGGAATTTTGTCCACGTGAAAGAAAGAGACGGTCCCCAGAAATGGTCTAACCGAAACCGGGCGAGTGGGAAAAGTTAGGGCTCTGAAAAAAGACCTAACTCCTCTCCAGACTTCAAGGGAGATCTCGGGCGGATCCAGAATTTCCCACTTGTTGAAGTGCCCCCTGAAGAGGCCCGGTATCGGGCACTCGAGAGTCCCGGGACGTCTTGGGGAACTCTTTCAGGTTCTCCAATCTCGGAAGGTGGTGCACCGGATCGATCCCGAAGAGCTCCTGGAATCGGGCTCTCGAGCCGAGGTGCTGTTTTAATTTTAAATGCGGACTTCGAGAGTCTCTTCAAGGACCGACTCCGGGGCTCTGTGATGATCGAACATGGCGCCGGGAAGGATCCTCTTGGTGCTGGTCCTGATCGCCGAGGTCGGCAGAACCCTGCCGTCCAGCAGTCACTCGGTCACCCGGAACGTCTTCGGGGTGTCCTTGCCAGAGGGCCACATGGAGATCGTCAAGGAGGAGAGGTGCTCGGACGCGATCATTCGGCTGACCTGCAGGTCCCTCAGGGCTATCATCTTTGTCCTGGAAGCCGAGCTCCGGACGAATCGCTCCGAAACTTGCGGATACGACCTGAAGAAGATCCAGAGCTTTGGCGAACGCTGGGCCAAGGTGAACCGCAAGGCTATCCTGAGGAAAACTTTCAGGAACCTCAGGGGAAATTACATCCTGGAAGATGAAGAGGAGCCTACCAGAATCGATCTTAGGACATCCTTGAATAGGAGGTAATTCTTTTTATTTGTAGATTTGCAATAATACAAGGTACTGTCAATGTCTTAAGGTGAAGTGAAACCCCCTTCAAATCAGTCGATTCGAATGCAACGCTTTTTTTTTTAAGGGTATTAAACCAAACTGCCCGAAAAATTGACACATTCAAAACTTGGATTTTTGGAAAAAATTGTTTAACTTAGCCCAGACCAAAACTAGAATGGCGTCGAGCTCTCATATTTCGATCAATATACAATTATCGAAAGCTCTGATATGAAAAACGAAAGGGTCAGGACAATTGTACCGACAATTTAGAATACGCTGGTAATTGAGAAACTCGGATTTGAACGAGATAAAGGCAAAAAGACTGTTTTAAGCGCTTCTATGCCAAAACGATGGTAATAAGAGGTCTCGGAGAGAAATTTAATTGACCTGGAAATCACAGATGGCGCAGGGGGTCCCTCTGCAGTCAACTAGAGCCCCAGAAAGCATGAATCCAGAGGATTTCTGGAGTTTTACTTCGATTTCTTTATAATTATTGTACAAAAACGACAGATGGAGAATGCCATTTAGTACATTACCCAATATAATTCGACACAGCCGTCAATATAAAAACGAACGTCGGTGACTTAGGTATTTAGAAGAAACTTTTTTATCGACGTCGATCAAGTTCGTCGACGTGTTTCACTTCACCTTAAGATGAAACGTCTGGGTGGTTTTCATAAATTCCATAATCAATAATTTACGACTTAAAGGCAACAGTGCGTCGCAGAGGGTTGGCCGTGACTTTTGAAGGTGCGTCGTTATGTATCAGTTGACACTAACGGTGATTCCTTGTTTCTTGTATCTGGGAACAATGAATGGCTTCCAGGGTAATGTGAGACACCTTTAAGCATCCGCAGGAGAGAGTTTCAGGATATTAAATTTCATTCCCGGTCGTATCTCCACCGACCACAAAGTAGAAAACGCGACTTACTTCCTCCGCCTTCTTTCCTCCACATTTCTGCATACCGTGGGATAGGAAAGAGCTAAAAATTAAAGCAGGTATTCATTTCAAATTCAGTCCGATTCAAATTAGCAAGGAAATGTTTGAGAAAAGATTAATTCACCCCCGATGCCACTCATCGAGATCTTTATGGATCCGTAATGAAATTATCTGGAAAATGTCCAGGAATTTTTATCCCTAATTATCGGAAGAACAATTTTTCTGAACGGTCAGTTCTCCTTCGATTCCATTATAGACAAAATAATGCATTCAAATTACGGGAAAGGAACCGAAAAATGTATTTTCGATAAAATAACAGAGGCTTAAGGTGATACGAAAGGCTCATTCTATACATTTTCATCCCTAGGAATTTTTATCCCTAATTATCGGAAGAATAATTTTTCTGAACGGTCAGNAATATAATTCGACACAGCTGTCAATATAAAAACGAATGTCGGCAACGTAGGTATTTAGAAAAATCTTCTTTATTGACGTCGATCAAGTTCCTCGAATATGTAACTATTAATCCAATTTTTAATATTTCACCATATAATATAATATAATATATAAATATATATATGTAACTATTAATCCAATTTTTAATATTTCACCACACATCCCGCTATTTATTTAACATCATATTTTTATGCTCTGAGAATTCGATTCTGTTAATGTTTACAGATGTTTCGATCTGCATATTCGGATCCGATATCTGGGACAATATGTACCGAAAATCTGTAAATATTGTCTGATAATAATAATAACCGAAAGCATCTGTGCGTGCATGAATTTTAGTTGGGGTACGCTCTGCTGGGAAATCGGGAGAATTTACGCTAGCATTTTGTCAAAAGGCGGAATGTATTATAATGCTCGTTCTCTGTGGCCAGATAAATATAAATGTCAAAGATTGCAGGGAATGGAGTGCAGATGTGCGGAGGAAAAGGGCCGATCTCACCCTGGTGGAGTAACGGAGGGTTGCTTTTGATCTGCTACACGTTCGCCATAAAGCTGCGTCCACAAAGGCTGCAGGACCGCTTGCGTGCCGGTGTGAACAACCCTAGTAGCATAGAATAATTTCTAAATATTTCTTTGTAATCTTTGCTAAATATCTCAAGCGACAGATTTTTTAAGATTTCTCGTAGATTTCATTCGATGATATTTGAAATATTTCTTGAAAATCTCAATGACATATTTAGTTTCAGTAATGTATAAACATATATAGAAATTACATTTTTTAATTTATGAACATGTAACAAAAATTCATTTCTTTAGTGCACGACTATTATCGGACACTTCATTTGGTATCAAAAAGCACGGGAATTTTTTCTAATATTTTCGTTCCGCTATTTTGTTATGGGAGCAAAACGTGTGATTTTGATTTTAAGTATTTTTAAAACGTTTATAATGTATTCGGCGGATAATATTTAAAAAATACTTGAATTAAAATGAAACGAAATGTTTTGTATATCTGGTAGAAAAATATTATGAAAACAAATGGAGCTAATATTATATAAATATTATAGGGATAATATTCTAAAGTAAACGTTTTGCAAATATTTCGAACGTCTGGTAAATATTTACAAAATGTACGATATTCGTTAAATATATAGAAAGTATAGGATAAATATTTTGTGCTACTAGGGTAGTAGCACAAACCATTTGTCCTATATTTTCTATATATTTAACAAATATCGTACATTTAGCAGACATTTGAAATATTTGCAAAACGTTTACTTTTGAATGTTATCTGTGTATGTGTGGAATATTATATGTGGTTTCATAATATTTTTCTAACAGATATACAATACATTTCGTATCATTTTAATATAAGTATTTTTTTAATATGATCTGCCGAATACATTATACACGTTTTAAAAATATTTAAAATCAAAATTACACGTTTTGCTCCCCTGATGAAATAGCGGAACGAAAATATTATAAATATTTGTCACGTTTTTTGATGCCAAATTAAGTGTCCGATAATAATCGTGAAATAATTAATGTGTATTTATTATATGTTCATAAATTGTTAAAACTAAATACGTAATTGAAACTTTCAACAAATATTTCAGATGTCTTCGAATAAAATCTGCGAGACATCTTAAAATATCTGTCTCTTGAGATATTTAGCAAAGATTGAAAAAAAATCTTTGGAAATTGTTCTATGCTACTAGGGAAATTCTTTCCCAAAAGTCTGCCTCGCATTGTTATTCAAAATTTGGCAAAATATCGCATCCTATAGTGGTGCATCACAAAAATTTTAGATTCCTCTTGAATTAACTTATGTACAATAAAGCCATCACGTATCAGAGGAAATTCTTTTCAAACCACTTTTTTTTTCTTTTTTTCAAATGCCGAATAACCATCTTCTGTAAAATATTTGGTTATGAAATATTTGTTTTACTATCAGCCGCGATATCGCGATTTATTTAACGTGTCGATTAGTAGGATCCATACGAGTACACGACATTAAATAATTGTCCGTGGAAATCGATTAATTGTTGAGGGTTTAACAACGTTTTAAATTTTCGCGAATTTTCGAATATGCTGGAAATCAAGTGGGGAGATAAAAAAAAATTGGAAAGATTTCGTTCCGCGAAGAAACTTATTTCCCTCGCATTTCCGCCTACGTGCCGAACAACTGGCTGCAATAAAACGTAAACCCTTGAGGGATCGGGGGTGGAACCCCTTTGGCTCCGAAAGGGTGAATCGACCCTCGCCAATATACCCTCTCTTCCACCGTCTAACCCTTCCAGACCAGACAACCACGTCAATTTCTATGTAGGTTTACTTCCCGTTTCAGACTCCCTTTAGTCCCTTGAAAAATCTTCGTCTCCCTTGCGTCAACAGAGCACGTGCCGGGATAGGCATTCCTCCACTTTATCGTCAACAATTAATCGGTTTATCGAGCGTACACTCGCGAGGTAATGCGTATTCGACAAGGCTCATCTCTCATATAAAACTGACATCCATCGATCCTAGTCCGTATTCGTTAAGGTGATATGAAATCAAATCAATCGAATCACTCGAGTCAAATAAGATACTTTTTTTAAAAAGATATTGGATTCAAGTGCCGGAAACTTTGACACATGACTCGTGAGCACCTAGGAATTATCCGAACACTTTCAACATTTGGATTTTTCGAAACAATTTTTCACTTAGGCCAGACTAGAACCAAGATGGCGTCGAGCTCTCATATTTCGATCGATATGCAATTATAGAAGACTCTAATGTGAGAGACGAAAGTGTCAGGACAATACTAGGACAATTTGGAACACTCTGGTAATCAAGAAATTAGCATTTGAACGGGATCAAAGCAAAACAAGTGTCTTATGAGCGGATATGCCAAAACGATGGGGATATGAAGTCTCGGAGTAAAAATCTAGTTGATCTGGAAATCACAGATGGCGCAAGGGTCCCTCTGAAATCAATTAGGGCTACAGAAACCATGAAGCAATAGAATTTCTGGAGTTTTACTTCGATTTCTTTATAATTATTGTACGAAAACAACAGGTGGAGTATGCCATTTGGTACAATATCCAATATAATTCGACACAGCTGTCAATATAAAAACGAATGTCGGCAACGTAGGTATTTAGAAAAATCTTCTTTATTGACGTCGATCAAGTTCCTCGACGTGTTTCACTTCAGCTTAAGGCTTTGCGAAAACACGGTGACTTCTCCTGGAAAGTATACATTATTTATTATTACATCACTCTTAATTAACTTTTTCCTAAAGAAGATAATAAATGGTAATTAATTATTTTTAAATCTAGGATATAAATCATTAACCATTAGACCGGATACGCGGATTTCCTTTGACCTGTACCAAAGGTTGCGGGAAAAGTCTGATTACCTAATGCAACGAGGCAGCTTTTCATTTCATCAGTTCGCTTGGTATAACACCTTTGGCATTAAATGTAAAAAATTAAAACTTACGTTATTTGTATTTCTGAAAGTAACAAACTGGAACGTGGAAGTAATATTTTGGCGCATCCGTTTATGTGCCTCACCCCTATAAATTTATTGGCAAAGTGAGACCGTACATCCCGAAGACGAGTACCTTAATCTCATTTTCCCCTTGCGTAGGTGTAGACATATGCCGATCGATGATGAGCACGCAAATCGCTCTTTGTCGATTAATAATTGCCCATCGCGTGAAAATTCCCCTTCTTCTGTCCAGATGTTCCGGCCTTCAGCACTGCCGGTACAACATTATGACGGATCATCCCGCTGCGTCCTACTGGAATCCGGCGAATGTGCATTTAAAATACGCCTGTATTCCAGGTAAGTTTATTTTTGCTTATATATCGAGGGAATATAGGGGAAACAAATATAAAAAAGAACCCAATGTCTTTGACTCCACTTACACATCGCAATTATATACATATTTTACTCGACTGACTACGGCGAGACGCAAATTTAATATTTAAGGTGATATGAAAGGCTCATTCTACACATCAAATATTTTTACATATATATACATATATATAATAGATATACATATATATAATGACCCTTAAGGTGATATGAAAGGGTCGTTCTATACATCGAAACGGCAAACTATTTATATTACTTTTCTTCAAACTGGATGCATCGAATCATTTGAAACTTTATTATGAAAGTCTTAAGGAAAAACGCGATGCTCGTGAAATTTCGTTTTTCCACACAAAATTTGTATTTATCTCGGACAAGAACGAAGAAAAGGCATTTTTTTTCGAAAAATAAAATTTCACGAACATCGCCTTTTTCCTTACAACCTCCATAATCACGTACTAATGTTTTACATCATTTGGAACATCTAGTTTGGAGAAAAGTTTTATAAATATTTCGACGTTTTATATATCTATAATGGCTCTGGCATACTGCCTTAAGGTGACATGGATATATATATATAAAACATCCACATATTGATCAAATTTCTCTTCAAACTAGGTGCACCGAATCATTTGAAACATCAGCACGTGATCATGAAGGCCCTAAGAAAGAACAATGCTCATGAAATTTCATTTTTCAATACAAAATTTGTATATATCTCGGACAAAAACCAAGAAGGCATTTATTTTCGAAAAATGAAGTTTCACGAACATCGCGTTCTTCCTTACGACCTCTATAATCACGTATTACTGTTTTACATAATTTGGAAAAAAGTTTTATAAATATTTCGACGTTTTATATATGTATAATGGCTCTTTCATATCGCCTTAAGGTGACATGAATATATCTATAAAACATCGAAATATCGATCAAACTTCTCTTCAAAGTAGGCGCACCGAATCATTTGAAACATCAGCACGTGGTTATGAAGACCCTAAGAAAGAACACAATTCTCGTGAAATTTCATTTTTTGATACAAAATTTGTATTTATTTCGGACGAGAACCAAGAAAAGGCATTTATTTTCGAAAAATGAAGTTTCACGAACATTGCCTTTTTCCTTAGGGCCTTCATAATCACGTGTTAAAGTGTCAGATAATTCGGTGCTCTCAGTTTGGAGAATAGTTTTATCAATATTTTCACGCTTCGATATGTATAGAATGACCCTTTTACATCACCTTAAATTGCCGCTACTTGATTTTTCCTCGCCTCGCGGAATCTCTGCTCTCCGAGGCATCATCTTCATCACGTAGTTTGAAAATTGCCGCAACAAATTCGGACATTTTTCACTTGGCATTCGTCGGTGCACTCAGTTTGGAGAATAGTTTTATAAATATTTTCTCGCTTCGATATATATAGAATGACCCTTTTACGTCACGTTAAATTTCCGCTACTTGATTTTTCCTCGCCTCGCGGAATCTCTGCTCTCCGAGGCGTCATTTTCATCACGTAGTTCGAAAATCGTCGTAACAAATTCGGACATTTTTCACTTGGCATACGTCGGTGCACTCAGTTCGGAGAATAGTTTTATAAATATTTTCACGCTTATATATGTATAGAATGACCCTTTTACATCACCTTAACCATTTGACTGCTACGCGGCGCAAAAGCGCTGCGTTCATTTGTCTCGAAAACCGCGACGCAGCGCTTTTGCGCTGCGAGTTTCAGTGTATCTTTGTTGCTCCGCAGTTTTCGTGCTTTCTTGCAAAAATTGCTTAGCAGTCAAACGGTTAAATTAGCGCTACTTGATTTTTCCTCGCCGCGCGGAATCTCTGCTCTCCGAGGCATCATCTTCATCACGTAGTTTGAAAATTGCCGCAACAAATTCGGACATTTTTCACTTGGCATTCGTCGGTGCACTCAGTTTGGAGAATAGTTTTATAAATATTTTCTCGCTTCGATATGTATAGAATGACCCCTTTACGTCACCTTAAATTTCCGCTACTTGATTTTTCCTCCCCTCGCGGAATCTCTGCTCTCCGAGGCGTCATTTTCATCACGTAGTTCGAAAATCGCCGTAACAAATTCGGACATTTTTCACTTGGCGTTCTCCCGTTTATCCTTGGCGCCAGTCCCGTGGGCGCGAGTCGCGTGCCACGAATCATAAATTCGAGGTAGATTGGCATCGGGCCGTTCGGCAGCAGCTGTAGATTTGCGAGCTGCTACCCCCGTTTCTGACCTTCCGAGGGGTGCACCGCCCTTCGACGTGGGATCAGACATTTGGGGCTGAATTCGTTCCAGGGGTGGTTCGAACCAGCAGCGCATTAAGGTGGGCATACGACCCAAATTATGCGGAGGCTAAAAAGTATAAGGACGCCGATGTTCCCAAGGAAGTCGGCCTTTCTCAAAGCCCGTGCGAAAAGGGACGCCTTCAAAGAGCGCGGAGCTATAAAAATAAAAACTCGACCTTTCTTTTGTGAAGGAGGCGAATCCCTGGATTTCTATGCACACCGATTCGATGTGCTTTCTCAAAATTAAGTCCTCCTCGGGTTTCGAAGGCACGATCGGTTTTTCTTCTTCGTATTTAATGGCGATCTCACGCTCATAGCTGATGTGCACTTCCGCAGATAAGTATCCTGGCATTTATTCTAAGTGGATTTGAACGGAAAAGTAAAGAAAGGGCGCGTTATTATCGTTAAATTGACACTTCTTTGAATGTTGATTCTGTATTTAAACGAGGGTGAATAGACGCCCATCTTGTGACTAAACTTCAATTATCAGACAAACAAGCAAACACGTGTAGGAGGTGCAATTACCCAAAGGCGAATCTACTATTGACAAGTCTATATTTTCCGTAGATTCACAGGTATAGTTATTTGACTTAATGTTAACACTAGGTTTACGGGCGTTTTATATATACCTGTTTCTACGAGCATCCGTCAAATTGACGGGCAAACGAAAACACGCATTTTCTTTAAAAAATCGATTTATTCAAATTAAGTCTGCATTAAACAACCCTAGGCTTTACGTTTAAATGAATTATTAATAAGTAAAAAGTCCTTTTTTAAAAATTACCACGGAAATGATTGGAATGCTCGTCCTCTCATCCTCGGAGTTAGAACTAGAAAGAATGCGCATCCTTTTCTTGCTACGACACCCTTTCAAGAAGTTTTCCTCTTCACTATCCGAAGATCCTTCTATCTTTCCACTTTCAATGCAAACTTTCACTCTCATCTTCGCCTTACACTCTCTGCAACGAAGCAAATATATATGGATTGTTTATGAAATTAGCTAGTCCGTCAATTTCACGGGTTTCGTAGAGATAGGTACACTACATACAGATTTTAATAATTAGAAGGCTTAGGAAAAAATAATCGTGTGTACAAATTCTTTGGATGAAATGATTAATTTACGATACAAAAATGGTTAAAATTAATGCTATGGTTTTTTCGGTATTTCTTTTCGAAGTTTGAATTCCGTAAAATTGACGGGTCCCGTAAACCTAGTGTTAAAGAAGACGTATATAGAATAGATTAGTGCGTTCCGTTCTGCGATCCTCAACTAAGTGCCGTCCCGTCCACTGTTCGCAGGAACCGTCTTGGTCTAGCCGTATCAATTGTTTAAGCCATGCTCATAACTTCTAAACATGCTCGCTTTTCCTCGCCCATGATTCTGGAAATAGGTCCGTCTATGGACCTCCGATCATTTTGCCTTGCCTCTTCGAAATATTTCCTTCACACGTGAAGATTAGTACGATAGATAGGCGAATAGATGTAGAGTTCGAAAATTCTCGGTAACATTAAATTGGAGAAGGTAACTGTGAAACATACCGTAAGTTACCGGGAACATTGAGAATTTAAGAGAACGTTAATTTTGTTATTTATACTTTAGGTTTCTTCGTTTAAATAACTTTTTTTTTTTCAATCAACTTCAAAGTTCAAGCTATAGAGNATTTTTAATTATTCTTTGGTACTCGAAAATAGTTAGATATTAAATGACAAATCAGACTTTCAATGAAATTATGTAATGATAAACTATCTGATTTTACTTAAAGACAATTAGGATTTCGTTTGACTAGGAAACAATGACTGATAATGTATATGCGCGTATGAATTAAAGTCACATTCTTTCATATGAGTAGTAAACAAAATATGACATATATTAATCTTATGACATTTGACGATGAATTATGACAATGACGATGACGATGATGTAATAAAATAGATGACAGTTAGCACCAATGTAGCTCTGTTTTGTTACAAATATGTGCTGCATATACACAGTAATATCAGGACAGTAACATAATGTAAGATGAGAGGAACAAAGTTATGCTACATTTATATAAATATGATACTTACAAATATCATGTAACTAATTAGCTCTATGTTACGTAACTGTTAGGTTATTACGTTGTAACAAACGTTATGTTATTTGTTAGCTTTAAGTTACGTAACTGTTAGGTTTGGTGTTCAGTTGGTAGATGAACTGTTCACGTGGATCTATGTCAGACAGTTTCTGAGAAAGTTCCTTTAACGCGATCTTATACATTAAGCAGGATAAAGTGATATAACGTTCGTGGTTGGTTCCACAGGATGTTGCCCCAGAATCCGAATCTTGGATTTTTACTCATTTAAGATGATACGAAAGGCGCTGAGAAATTTAATCGACGCTGATAACTTAAAATTCATCTATGCCCTGTTTGGTGGTAACGTCATTTTGAATACTAAAGTGCAAACATAAAGTGGCGCGTCCCGTTACCGATATTTATATTTATATTTAAGTCTTTTACAGTCTACGTTAAGAATTATACAAACTAAAGCGCCACATGTGTCATTTCGGTAAAGTAATGACGAAGAGATCGACGTAAAACTGTCGAAATCCCATAAAATCATTATTCTAACGACTGTTTAGGACCAACGTCGCCATCTGTGACGTTCAGCTGCAACTAAATTATTGCTCTAATCCAATATTTTCTTGCAATTGTTGGTGAAAGTATTTTCCATATTTTTCCATCTGACTCTGTAATATTCCATTTCTACGATATTGTAAATTGTTCGAGCTAAGTCCTGAAACTCTTCATTTTCGGTTCTAAGCCTCCAAGAAGCGTAAAACATCGAAAACGTACACGGGCCACACCGTGTTGGTTCTAGCTCATGATAAATAAATAAATTTTGAATGAAAAATGAAACTTCATGAATTTTAGAACCTACTTTCGGGCCTCCATATTCTCGTGGTGACATTTGAAACGAAGCGGTACATCCAATTCGGAGAATACTTTCCCCAACGATTTGACTTCTCAGATATATATATATATATAGGCTGACTCTTTCATATCACCTTAACGATGCGAGCGCTACTTGCGGGAAATGTGAGAATTCCGATACTACGTGACCAAAACATTTCCACTCAATATGAATAATCTAAATCGCTTTTAATTTTGCAATTCAGATACGCTACATGCAACGATCCACACATATCGTAAAGGATGTGATAAAGTGTTAAGGAATATGAGGCTCTTTATTGTAAAAGCCTAAAACTGTAATAGTAAATTCCAGAAGTTCTGGACGGAATTATATCATATTAATATGTAGTATTCACTTCATATCTCTCGCGATCAGTCGCAGCTTTTCATTTTAGTACACATCACTGTTAGAAAGGGTTCGAAATGTGTAAACAAAATTAACAGGCATTATTCAAAATATTTGAAAAATACAAGTTCAGTTTGCAGCACACTCGAACTAGAAGCGTTTTTTAAGATACGTTATTATGCAATTTTATATACATGCATGTGGATCTTGCTATAGTTTTAGTACTTTCAAATGAATAAAGTAAAGGTCTTGAAATGGTGCTCTTTGAGAGTCTTAATGTATATTCCCCTCTTTATATTTTGAGCGTCATTACTTTTAATTGTAGAACATACATGTTTTGAAAACATCGATCCCTTTCGATGGTGAAGGTGCAATTCGAATAGGTGCCTCAAGAAATATCTTCATAAAGTTATAGTATTACTGTGCGATAAATAGAGACTCGCAGTGGGGGTTAGAGAGGGAGAGTGCCAGATTTCCCCTTCGACGACCTAGAACTCCCCACTCCGGCACTTTCATCCCCTACACTTACGCCCACGCAGCGTCCCTTGTTGGATCAAATCTGGGGCAAGGACAGGCTCTCCTGCCAATTCGCATCGAGTTGCAGCGAATTCTCGGGAATCTCGGTAAATCCCCTGCTGGGACCCTTACAATACCGATCGAGTATGCGAGAGATCTATTCCAAGCTCTTAAGGTGCAGTGAAACCCCCTTCAAATCAGTCGATTCGAATACAACACTTTTTTTTAAGGGTATCAGACAAACTATCCGAATCTTTGACACATCACTCCTGATCATCTAAGAATTGTCCTGACACATTCAAAATTTGGATTTTTGGAAAAACTTTGTTAACTCAGCCCAGACCAAACCCAAAACGGCGTCGAGCTCTCATATTTCGATCAATATACAATTATCGAGGGCTCTGATATGAGAGTAGAAAGGGTCAGGACAATTGTACGACAATTTAGAACACTCTGGTAATTGAGAAACTCGCATTTGAACAGGATAAGGGGAAAAAAAGTGTTGTATGCGCTTCTATGCCAAAACGATGGGAATACGAGGTCTCGGGGTGAACATTTAATTGACCTGGAAATCACAGATGGCGCAGGGGGTTCCTCTGCAGTCAATTAGGGCCCCAGAAAGCATAAATTCAGAGGATTTCTGGAGTTTTACTTCGATTTCTTGATATTTATTGTACGAAAATGACAGGTGGAGTGTGCCATTTGGTACAATATCCAATATAATTCGACACAGCTGTCAATATAAAAACGAACGTCGGCAACGTAGGTATTTAGAAAAATCTTCTTTATTGACGTCGATCAAGTTCCTCGACGTGTTTCACTTCACCTTCAAGAACCTCCTGTGGATCCGATGCGGCATTTTTCCGCGAGACTGAATCACTTTCCTGAAAATCGGTGAACACGGAAGCGAATCTCAATCAGTTTCAATCGACTTTCCGAAGGAACCACTCAAATTACGTGAATGCCATTCCAATCGAAGGACTCAATCCTTAAATCCTTTCGACTTAAGACATTTGCGGACTTTCATACTTAGCATGGGATTTCCTCCGGATTCAAGTTTTCAGACACGCGAACTGGAATTAGCGTAATTAAATTAAAGAAATTGTCCCACGTCATAATATGTACCAACTCTAATTTACAACTACGTAGACAGTAAATTCTTTTGTTTTAATTATCAATGAATTATTTATTATCAATTTTCAGAAGGAGCAATTCGGAGATATTGCAATGTTATGGTGCAGATCCTCAGGAGAGAAGAGGGTTACATAAGGTCCCCAGGATATCCCCTTTATTACCTCGGTGGGACGTCCTGTGGATGGACCTTCAAGACCCTTCCTGGACAGAGAATATCCCTGACCTTTCACGACTTAAATATTCGCAGTAAGTGTCGAATTAACCAAAGTGTGTAAACTAAACAAACTTCTGTTTTCAATTGAATCAGTTGATTATGCGTTTTTAAATAAACTTTAATTTCGTGTAACGCCTGGGTAGGGAGAAAGAGAGAAAATCACAACCAATTGGAATTTTATCGTGAACATATATTTATATAGTTTTATAAAACGAAAGGCGGGATACTCAACATACGCCCTGTTTGGACGGTTCGACTGCTTGCGATTAACGTATACGGTTGGTTAGAACAAATTCGGATAATTGAAATTCGATAGTAAGGATGTAGATGAGCTTTGACAATTGAACCTTGACCATTGAACTTTGACAATTGAACTTTGACAATAGAACTTTGACAATTGAACTTCGACAATTGAACTTCGACAATTGAACTTCGACAATTGAACTTCGACAACTGACATTTAACAACTGAAGTTTAACAACTGAAGTTTAACAACTGAAGTTTGACAATTGAACTTCGACAATTGAACTTCGACAATTGAACTTCGACAATTGAACTTCGACAACTGACATTTAACAAGTGACTGAAGTTTAACAACTGAAGTTTAACAACTGAAGTTACAACTGAAGTTTAACAACTGAAGTTTAACAACTGAAGTTTAACCACTGGAGTTTAACCACTGAAGTTTAACCGCTGGAGTTTAACCGCTGGAGTTTAGGAACTAAAATTTAGCATCTGAACTCTGACAACTGGACTCTGACAACTAAACTCTGACAACTGGACTCTGACAACTGAACTCTGACAACTGAACTGTGACAACTGAACTGTGACAACTGAACTCCGACAACTGAATTCTGACGACTGAACTCTAATAAATGAGCTTTGACAAATAACCAACTGAATGTCCGACGAACTCGCAACTGGACTAAAACTGACAATTTTGTCTTTGATACCAGATCGGCCGACTGGCAGATTGACAGCCGGACAGTAACTGAGAATTTGACGATATCAACTAAACAACTAAACTCGAGAGGTTTTTTGGGATCGCTTAAAAACTGAAATCTTCTATGCTCCGAGCCCCAAAACTTTGGCAGGGAGGTTCAAAGGTCCCATGGGAAAGGATTAATTAGATTCTCATTGTTTCGGAAAATTCTTAAGATCGTAGATTAGTTGTAAATTCGCTAAAGTTCATAGCCTGCACATGTGCAAAGGTTTCACTATACCGTGACCTTATTCCTAAGTCCTGCATTCCCAAATTCTAATGGTTACTTATTCCTGGGTTCTGTGTACTTTAATTCGTATAACTCAACCTTCCTTAATCAGCTGTTCTACAATCAACGTTAAAACGACGATTTAAAGAGCGTAGATAGAGGTGCTGAAGGCTATTCGTATTTAATCGAGTTCAAAGGATTTCCCAGGAAATTGGGATTGCGATGTTTACTTAAAAAGTTTAATGTATTAAACCTCTATGTATTAAATTGTCGGGGAAGTGATGACGCATTTTTCAATTGCCATCTCCTACGAAAATGCGTCAACCCTTTCCTGACAACCTAATAGGATGTATGACGTCCTGCTACATACGTGGGACGTAACGTTCGCCATTCGTTATCAGCGCCAATAAAAAGTTTAATTATTTTTCTTTCATTATTCAACAGGTCCTGAGCCTGACGGCAGATGCGTAGACGTCGTCAGGATAAGGGAAAATGGGACGACCCTTTTCGAATCCTGCGAAACCTTCGCAGGGGTTCAAGTCAATTCGAAATCGAATCTTATCACTTTGGATTTGATAGCCTCGGCGAAGCTGTATCCTGCTCGAGGATTTTTCCTGCATTATCAAGGTTCTAATGAAATCATTTATTGATCGGTGAAGTCAAAGCGTTTTTTACATTCTGAAAAAGATTATAACAATAGATGAGTCAATGAGATAAAAAGTACTTAATATCGTTGCGCAATGAAGCTCGACTGTAATGCGTTTTTGCATGTGCATTTCTACTATCTTCGGAGCAATTCAAGCGAAGCATAAATTATTCATTCAAGTTGTTATTTAAATTGGCCGTAATTATTGAAGTTTGCGTAAACGAACATTTTAACTATATATCAATTTGTATATATTTTTTTATTTTAAGATACGTATTGTCCAAGAAAAATGTGCACATATTTCACTTTAAACATGAAATTCTGGAATTTTTAATATAAGGAATTTGGCATATGCAATAGCGGATTAAACTTTGTTTTCTTCCGGAAAGAAAGTTGTTAGGAAACGCGGAGAATTTTTCTTACGTAAATGTCGTGGCGGCTCGTCCAAAATAGAGAGTTTATTTTTGAGATGATGTGCCGTTTTTATATTTTGCTCGAGACGCGTTCACCCAGTGGTGCATGAAGTCATCCATACGTACCTCCCACCAAACGCACTATATCACAGTTACATAACACTGGAATAACATGATATATAACGAATGTTATTCAAAAGATACGTTAATATCATATACCGTCGAATTATTACCGTTCGGTAACACTGTTACAAACTTGTTAGCATTGCAGTTATATAATATTACCATAACATATAACATGTTACCGATATGTTATGCATACGTTACATTATTCGTTTTATAACAGTATTATATAGCTGCGGAGGAAATAGTAATACAAATCTTATTTATATATTATATGTATGTAGATTACATATTACAAAAGTTATGTAACTGTTATATTATTGTTACGTAACCGTGTTTCTTGGGATCGCATAATAGTCACCATCAGCATAACGGAAAGAACTGGCCAATCAGTTTCTAGAAAATATAATATGGCGTCCTACATCAGAAATTTCATCGACAGATTCTTATGTCCACCGGTACACAACTGTTAAGGTGAAGTGAAACACGTCGACGAACTTGATAGACGTCAATAAAGAAGATTTTTCTAAATGCCTACGTTGCCGACGTTCGTTTTTATATTGACAGCGATAAAGGCAAAAAAGTGTCTTATATGCTTCCATGCCAAAACGATGGGGATATGAGGTCTCGGAGTGAAAATTTAGTTGACACGGAAATCACAGATGGCGCAGGAGGTCACTTTGCAGTCAATTAGAGTCTCAGGAACTATGAATCCAGGGGATTTCCATAGTTTTACTTCAATTTCTTTATAATTATTGTACGTAAACGCCATTTGGTACAATACGCAATATAATTCGACACGGCTGTCAATGTAAAAACGTGTGTAGGTGTAACAATGTGTATGTACGTGTAACAATGTGTATGTACGTGTAACAATGTGTATGCACGTGTAACAATGTGTATGCACGTGTAACAATGTGTATGTACGTGTAACAATGTGTATGCACGTATAACAATGTGTATGCACGTGTAACAATGTGTAGGTTTTTAGGAAAATCTTTTCTACCGACGTCGATCAAGTTCCCCGACGCATTTCATTTCACCTTAACGCGAGGTTCGTGTGAAGGGCTTAATTTCGGACATTACCTCAAAAGTTAATAAGAAACTGCACCGTTAATAAACTCACCGGGTAAAAAGTTGTTTTGGATCGCGTATAAATCGCCTTACCTAAAACTGCGTTTTTAGAATAATCAATGCGAATGACATGTATATTGTTTCGCAGTTCTCGGCTGTCCAGAAGTGGCCCCACCAAACGGAAGTGACGTCACGGAGGCCAAAGATGGATCCAGGACCTTTTCGTGCCGCGTGGGCGCTATTTTTCCCGACACGAGGCAACGCTCCAGAACCGTCACGTGTAAGGATGGTCAATGGAACGAAACTGTCGGGAATTTTCCGGGCTGCATGGGTAAGGGGATGGGTGGAGAGAGGAAATTATGCGCAATTACTTTTGATTCGTTTTAATTTGACATCGATTACCTTTCGTGGGACCGGAAGTTATGATTCTCCGGAGAGTTAGTGGTTCATGCATGATTATTTCCTCGATCCAAGTGTGCTGGTTCGTCACGATAACAGATTCGTCCTCTTAAGGTGAAGTGAAATCCCCTTCAAATCAGTCGATTCGAATACAACACTTTTTCTTAACGGTATTGGACCGAACTGTCCGAAACTTTGACACATGACTCGTGATCGTCTAAGAATTGTCCTGACACATTCAAAATTTGGATTCTTAAAAAAAATGTTTAACTTAACTCAGACCAGAACCAGAATGGCGTCGAGCTCTCATATTTCGATCAATATACAATTATTGAAGGCTCTGATATGAGAATCGAAAGTATCAGGACAATTGTACGACAATTTAGAACACTATGGTAATCGAGAAACTCGCATTTGAACGAGATAAAGGCAAAAAAAGTGTTTTATGCGCTTCTATGCCAAAACGATGGAAACACGAGGTCTCGGAGTGAAGATTTAGTTGACCTGGAAATCACAGATGGCGCAGGGGGCCCCTCTGCAGTCAATTAGGGCCTCAGAAAGCATGAATCCAGAGAATTTCTGCAGTTTTACTTCGATTTCTTTATAATTATTGTACAAAAACGACAGGTGGAGTATGTCATTTAGTGCAGTACCCAATATAATTCGACACAGCCGTCAATATAAAAACAAACGTCGGCAACGTATTTAGAAAGAACATTTTTATCGACGTCGATCAAGTTCGTCGACGTGTTTCACTTCACCTTAAGTTTCCAAAATTAATCAGTCGGACACTATTTTCAAAACTGAAAACATGCTTTTAAAAATATTTGAAAATAGTTTCCCCTGCATTCCTGGATGAGTAAAATTAGCCCATTTTTGTCCTATGGAATTATGATATATGTGCCCTTATTAACAACTTTTATTTATTATATCTAAAGGTATGGTCTAAGGTAAGGCCGATTTAATCCGTATTGATCAGACCAGGATAGACCGGACCAAATCCGATTGAATCAATTAGTTTCTCCGTATAAACGTGGCTACACTTTGTCCGTATCAGATCTGATTTGATCTAACAAAAAAAATATACCCACGTTTATAAGAAGGATTATGTTTGTTTCAGTCGGATCTAATCTGACCTGATCCAGTCTGATCCGAATGGATCATTATGGATCCATAACCATAAACTGTATATTAAGTTATTATTAGCGCTTATACGTGCACTGGTGATAATGACCAAATAAATCGATTGCATGTACGTGCTAATCATGCAAGTGGGGTAACATTGATAAATCTTTGTATGTCCTCGAAGCTTTAAAAAACCGTAACATGTAATATTTCTTTCGATTACTGAATTTCGTTGACCACCTTCACATCGGAAGTGGGAATTGCGCGAACAAATCATAAGGGATTAAGTGAAATAATTCTCTTTAGGTAGCTAAAAAACGGTTTAACTGCAAGTTATCAAACAGAGCGATGGAAAGCGGTAGTTAAAAGCTTATCGGTAAAACAGTACTTTCACATTACCTTGAGCTACTTGAGATTCGCTATTTCCTGGGAATTCTTTACATTACCGACCCCCACGCTCCGCATTACCTATATTATAATTTAATATATTCCATTTAACCACTACTATTTTGATATAACTTACGAACCGTAATTTTTTCTCGCAGTGACTCCGTAAATTTTGCAGTACGGTGATTGTACTAACATAATTAAAAACATACGGTCTAATGATTATAAGTCACCAAATTGTTTATCGGTGAAGAAACCCTAGTAGCACAAAATATTTGTCCTATATTTTTTATATATTTAACGAATATCGTACATTTTGTAAATATTTACCAGACATTTGAAATATTTGCAAAACGTTTACTTTAGAATATTATCTCTATAATATTTATATAATATTACCTCCATGTGTTTTCATAATATTTTTCTACCAGATATACAAAACATTTCGTTTCATTTTAATACAAGTATTTTTTAAATATTATCTGCCGAATACATTATAAACGTTTTAAAAATATTTAAAATCAAAATCACACGTTTTGCTCCCATAATGAAATAGCGGAACGAAAATATTAGAAAAATTTCTCGTGTTTTTTGATACCAAATGAAGTGTCCGATAATAGTCGTGAAGTAAAAAATGTATTTTTATTATGTTAATAAGTTAAAAAATATAATTTCTCTATATGTTTATAAATTATTGAAACTAAATATGTCATTGAGATTTTCAAGAAATACTTCAAATATCTTGGAATGAAATCCACAAGAAATCTTAAAAAATCTGTCGCTTGAGATATTTAGCAAGGATTACAAAGAAATATTTAGTAATTATTCTATGCCACTAGGGAATCTGCGGTAAATCACTTTGAAATTTCCTTTCTACCTAAGAAAGCTCTCACTTGGATATCCAACATTTCTTCTTTGCACTTTATCAACGGGAAAACAGGAGCAATTAATCGCGACAATTTTTCAGAATGGCCATGCAAACTAACTCGTCTCAAGGCAAGTCAATTCCAGAACTCGTTTTCTACGTAAACGACGCGTATTCTATCGACCAGTTTTTTTACTACTCCACCATCTTGTACCGAGACTTATGACAGTACTGCGTACATAATCGCATTTGATCGAGCAGTTTCGAATCGAACGATCTTCAATTTCCCATCTCGGAGAAATTTCGATTGTGATTCTCGAGGTGAGTAAACCTATGATGAGAAAATTCCTACTTTTATGAAGCCCATTGAGTGCAGTTTCAATGGTCCTGTCTTTATTATGATATGTGGGTACACGTAAAATACGGAGAACATACGCGTAAAAAAGTGATCTACTAAAAGAAACGTTCTATCGTCCCTTTCAAATATTATCTCAGTAGGCGACTGTTTTTTCTCGAACGGTAACAATTACAATTACGTCGAGACAACTTATTGTTAGATCCATCGATGTATGTTATGTCTTTTCTCTCACGTCAAAACAAAATGTCACTTAGCCTACTTGTTGATCACATTTGATACCGTGTTAATATAACATATAGTCATCACGTTACACGAGTGTTAATTTCACCGAATCGCGATAAGATATCAAATGTATCTTCGTCTAATTAATCCAGAATAATCGGGAGAAGGAAAAGAAATGTATAAACCCTCATAAATTTCGAGTTGTGCTGGCGTAATTTCGAGTACATTAAGGTGATATGAAAGGATCATTCGGTATGTATAAAACGTCAAAATATTTGATACATATAGACATTCTATATATCAAACGTGAAAATATTTATTAAACTTTTCTCCACACTGGGTGCACCGAATCATTTGAAACATTAGCATATGATTATAGAGGTCCTAAGGAAGAACGCGATGTTCGTGAAATTTCATTTCTCGAACGAAATTTTTTTATTTAGCTTAGACTAGAACCAATATGACATCTTTTTTGTGAAAAATGAAATTTCACGATCATCCTGCTCTTCCTTAGGGCCTCCATAATCACGTGCTGATGTTTCAAATTATTCGGTGCACCCAGTCTGGAGACAAATTGTATAGACATTTTGACGTTTTGATATATATATATGTATCACCTTAAGGTGAAGTGAAACCCACTTCAAATCAGTCGATTCGAATACAACACTTTTTTTTTAAGGGTATTAGACAACCTGTCCGAAACTTTGACACATCACTCCTGATCATCTAAGAATTGTCCTGACACATTCAAAATTTGAATTCTTCAAAAAAAACGTTTAACTTAACTCAGACCGGAAGTAGAATGGCGTCGACCTCTCATATTTCGATCAATATACAATTATCGAAGGCTCTGATATGAGAATCGAAAGGGTCAGGACAATTTTACGACAATTTAGAACACTCTGGTAATCGATAAACTCGCATTTGAGCGGGATAAAGGCAAAAAAAGTGTTGTATGCGCTTTTATGCCAAAACGATGGGAATACGAGGTCTCTAAGGGAAAATTTAATTGACCTGGAAATCACAGACGGCGCAGGGGGTCCCTCTGCAGTCAATTAAGGCCCCAGAAAGCACGAATCCAGAGGATTTCTGGAGTTTTACTTCGATTTCATTATAATTATCGTACGAAAACGACAAGTGGAGTATGCCATTTAGTACAATGCCCAATATAATTCTACACAGCTGTCAATATAAAAACTAACGTCGGCAACGTATGTATTTAGAAAAATCTTCTTTATCGACGTCGATCAAGTTCCTCGACGTGTTTCACTTCACCTTAAGGTGATGTTTTGTTAACTTAAGGTCTCCATATTCACGTCTTAAAGTATGAAACGATTTGAGACCCCCAGTTCTATGAAAAGTTTCATGAACGATTGAGCTTTCGGATGCCACTTTCACATCCCCTTAACTGGCCGATCGGTCTATCAGGCTTTGGGTGGGACGCTTTTTTTCAATTCTTCAATTCTTTTCAAATTTGTTAATAGGTATTACAAGAATAGTTTATAAAAAATGAAATTTCACGAGTTTCATGAGCTACCTTAGGGTCTTCATATTCACGTTTTAAAGTATGAAACGATTTGAGACACCGTAGAAAAGTTTTATGAACGATTGAGCTTTCGGATGCCACTTTAACATCCCCTTAATTGGCCGATCGGTCGACCGGGCTTTGGGTGGGACGCTTTTTTTCAATTCCTTTCAAATTTGTTAATAGGTATTACAAGAATAGTTTATAAAAAATGAAATTTCCCGAGTTTCATGAACTACCTTAGGGTCTCCTTATTCACGTTTTAAAGTATGAAACGATTTGAGACACCGTAGAAAAGTTTTATGAACGATTGAGCTTTCGGATGCCACTTTAACATCCCCTTAATTGGCCGATCGGTCGATCGGGTTTTGGGTGGGACGCTTTTCGATTTTGGCCTCATGGTGCCCCGAAAATGTGATACGGTCCTGAACGGAGCTCGTCGCCCCATGTCCATCCATTGGTATCCAAGGGGGAAGGAAAAGTTCGTGGTGGGGCGCCCAAGAGAGTCGTAGGGTATCGGCGTCGTTCCGCGATATACTTGGATATACCCGCCGACGCCAGCCGTCTCGACGCCACGTGTAGCTCCCTCTTCGTCCGGGCTCACAGAGAGATATACCTTCGAAATCGTACAAAAGGTTAGTCTCGAAGATTTCATTCCTCCGGAATTCTTCGACCACTCGATGCCGCCGTGAAAAAAGAATTACTAGACTTCTAGTAAGAAAAAAAACATAGAAAAAGATTCAATTGAACCCACCCGACCGATTCAAATACAATTGAAATGCAATCGATTGGAATAAAATCTGAGAGGGTATTTTCTTCGCTCTATTAAATGGCATTTTAATTAAAACAGTGGTCGATGAATTTGTCGTTGGAAGATGATTAATATTTATTTATATCACATCCACGGGGGAAATTATATTTCCGATAGCGAGGCAATCGTCGAATCGTTAGTGGCAAAGTGATGAGCACTTTTCAAATTATTATTGTGAAAACTTTGAAGAGAATCTAGTGAGCGCGGGAATTCATTCCATTGTGTGTAGTACGTGGATAATGATTTTGGACGAGAGCTACGCTTTGTTCCCGCCGGTTGGCAATTTGAGGAATTAACGACTTGCTCGGTTGCTTGAAATTGCGTTAATGATACTCGAGGAGGGTCCATTTTGAAAGAATGGTACCTCTTTGCGTGATGGAACCTCGTAAGGAAATCTGATAAGGATAGAGCTTCTTTTCTTATTTCGTTCCAGATAAGCAACTAGGTTATTGATAAATTAAACAAATATGGAATGAGAATAACAGGTATTCTCAAGCACACCAGCTGTTTCGACAGGGCGAGTTACGATATTTATTCTTACAGACGAAGAACTAAAAAGCGAATTGAATCATTTGAATGACATGAAAAAAAAAAAAGTCAAAAACGAACCTCAGTTATTCCTCTCGTATTAGTGTTTCATAACTAAAAACAAAAATGTTACGTTACAGAGTCAGTCGTCTTTTAGTCGAGTAATTATTTTAAACTGCATTTAATGAAATGTCTCGTGAGTATTTATCAGCCAACCTTATCAGGCGAAGTCCATGTTTAACCCGAGATTTCACGAGATATTTACGTCACGGATGAAATAACGTTTAAAAGTCTTTATATTTCATAACTAAAAACAAAAATGTTACATTACAGAATCAGTCGTCTATTAGTTGAGTAATTACTTTAAACTGCATTTAATCAAATGTCTTTGAATATTTATCAGCCAAGCTTATCAGGCGAAGTACATGTTTAACCCGAGATTTCACGAGATGTTTACGTCATGGATGAGATAACGTTTAGAAGTCTATATTTCATAACTAAAAACAAAAAAGAAATGTTACAAAGTCAGTCGTCTTTTAATTGAATAATTATTTTAAACTGCATTTAATCAAATGTCTCTGAATATTTATCAGCCAAGCTTATCAGGCAAAGTACATGTTTAACCCGAGATTTCGCGAGATGTTTATGTCATGGATGAGGTAACGTTTAGAAGTCTTTATATTTCATAACTAAAAACAAAAAAGAAACGTTACAAAGTCTATTAGTTGAGTAATTATTTTAAACTGGATTTAATCAAATGTCTCTGAATATTTATCAGCCAAACTTATCAGGCGAAGTACATGTTTAATCCGAGATTTCGCGAGATATTTACGTCACGGATGAGATAACGTTCAGAAGTCTCTATAATTAATACAAAATTTGGGAGTAATCTTTCCTTTCGAAAATTATAGGCGAAATGATCAATACTCTGATATGAGATTTACAGATGTGGCAAGAATAAATCAATTTTCAAAAACGTTACGTATTGAAATGATTAGTAATAAATGACCTCGGAATATTTATGTTATTACGAAATGCACTTGAAGCATATGTTCTCAATGTTTATTGCTCACTCATTAAAGTACCGAAGAACAGCAATTGATAATTAAAAATAATTGGTCTATTTAATATATTCTACAAATATAGTAAAAATTAAGTTATTCTCAAGAAATCCGCGTGTAAGAACGATCAATAATAAATGACTTAGAGATACCGATGCTACCATTAAACGCACTTTAAAAGTGTAAATTGTTAGTATTTATTGTTCGTTCCTTAAAGTACTCGGTAGTTGTTGATGACTAAGAGCAATTGATTCGTTAATCATACCTATTGTCTCGTACTCGTACCTCCCTTTTAACGTTAAAAGACGTTTTTTAGCACTATAAGTGGGGTAAGCGGACGAGTCATACTGTAAATGTGGTATAAAATGTTTCATGAAGGCCATTCAGAAATGATAAATGATAAATAACCGTGAGATATCGATACTAGTAAATGCACTTGAAACGCGTAAATTCTCGACGTTTTTGCTTGTTCATCGAAGTGTCTGGTAATCGCATCAAGAATAATAGGTGCATTGTTTCCGGTTACATGAAATCAGTAAACAATCCAAATACTTGTTCCGTTCGTTATGTTTTATTCACAAATTAATTGCCATGTCATATTATACCAAATATTATCTAATTAGTACATGTGGCATCTGCACTATTTATTTCATTTCAATGATAATGCTACGATATCATTGAGTCATTACATTTACCTTACCATCACAATGCTGAATTCCGGAGGCAATTTTAACGAATTTATCTTCAGAGTTATGAAATATTAGAATAGCACTAAATGATGTAAAAGAAGACTAACGCTGACTAATGTACTAGATAGACATACGAGATGTTTGTACATACATTTTCCAAGGCCTCAGTTTTTGTTCGAACTACATTCTTTAACATACTTATTGAACAATAACATCGACGACAATAACAACAACAACAATAACGATAATAATAATAACAATAATATTAATCTGCTCCCCCTCCCACTGTATTGTTCTGCGCGCGCATATTCTCTGCGATACGAGACTTAATTATTTTTCAACTGCCGTTGTTAGTCTGCTTTGGAAAACATTCATACTTAACAATAAACATAAAACGCTGTTTGAAAAAGTTATACGACTCATTTAGTGCTCATACATGCACATCTTTATTGTTACATTAACACATTAGTGCATCACGTACATTTTGGTACAGATAAAGACGGTATGCATGGTGATCTAAATAAAAATTAGTTCAACAGTGTATTGAATAACTTATTTTTTTCTTTGGCAAAGAGACATATTTCAGATGGTGCGTTGTTAGAAGATATAAAATATCTTCTCTACTTGGTCACTCGTGAGAAAAATGAACAATTGACAAGAGTATAGTTTTACTGCTACGCTGCATGTATGGTATTTACGTGGAATTACGCGTGAGTGATACAAGAAATGAAACGTTGTTATGTATGCAATGATGACAATACATGACACAGCAGGTTCGATAGTCATTCATATACGGCAAACACAGGGCGATGATGCGAGAAGGACGGCAAACACATTTACAGTTGTACATTGTTATGACATTCGCATACTTTCGTAGTACCAATTCCAATGCATAGCGGCCAAAGCGGTTAACACTTTTTCGTAACATTAAGGTGATATGAATGGGTCATTCTGTACATATTAAACGTCAAAATACTTTCCTCCAAATTGGGTGCACCGAATCATTCGGAACTTTAGTAATTGATTATGGAGGCCCTAAGAAAGGACGCGGTGAACATTTTTTTATGACATTAAGGCTATGTAAAAGAGTCATTATATATATATATATAAAACGTCAAACTATTTATAAAACTTTCCTTTAAATTGGATGCATCGAAACATTCGAAACTTTAGCACGTGATTATGAAGACCCTAAACAAGGAGTGGTTAACACTTTTTTACGACATTAAGGCTAGGTAAAAGAGTCATTGTATATATATAAAACGTCAAAATATTTACAAAACTTTCCTCCAAATTGAGTTTACCGAATCATTCGGAACTTTAGCACGTAATAATGGAGGCTCTAAGGAAGGACGCGGTGAACACTTGTTCATGACATTAAGGCTATGTAAAAGAGTCACTGTATATATATAAAATGTCAAAATATTTATAAAACCTTCCTTTAAATTCGATGCACGGAAACATTCGAAACTTTAGCACGTGATTGTGAAGGCCTTAAACAAGGAGTGGTTAACACTTTTTTATGACATTAAGGCTAGGTAAAATCGTCATTGTATATATATAAAACGTCAAAATATTTACAAAACTTTCCTCCAAATTGAGTGCACCGAGTCATTCGGAACTTTAGTAATTGATTATGGAGGCCCTAAGAAAGGATGCGGTGAACACTTTTTTATGACATTAAGGCTATGTAAAAGAGTCATTTTATATATATATAAAACGTCAAATTATTTATAAAACTTTCCTTTAAATTGGGTGCACCGAAACATTCGAAACTTTAGCACGTGATTATGAAGGCCCTAAACAAGGAGTGGTTAACACTTTTTTTGTGACATTAAGGTGATATGAAAGGGTCATTCTATATATATGAAACGTTAAAATATTTGTAAAACTTTCCTCGAAATTGGATGCACCGAATCATTTGAAACTTTAGCACGTGATTATGGAGGCCCTAAGAAAGAACGCGGTGCTCGTAAAATTAAATTAAAGAAAAATTTGTGTATTCATTTCAGACTAGAACCAAGGACACATTTTTTTCTTATATGAAATTTCAGGAGTATCGCGTTCTTTCCTAGGGCCCCCATAATCACATGCTGAAGTTCCAAATGATTTGGTGCCCTCAGTTTGGAGAAAAGTTTTATAAATATTTTAACGTTTCATATATATAGAATGATCCTTTCATATCACCTTAATACATTTTCGTGACATTTTTACATGTTTGAGACATTCAATTCTCCAATGTACACCCTATACCTAACTATGAACAACCGGGAAAGACGTTCTACGTCGAAAATTTGAAAGAGAGGTTTCTCATCAAGATATCAAAATCTGCATTAATTTCTCATTCCTTCTTTCTTTTTGCGGCGCACTCTCGAGATCCATCGTTCTCGATTGATTTATTATGAGGTTCGTACGGTCGGTAAATCATTTCTCCTTTCGCTATCGCCAAGTGGATAACGGAAGCCAATCAATCATCGGGGCAAATAATTGCCGATAACTCGTCGAGATGTTATCAGGGAAACGTCGAGTGCGATGTACCTTTCCTAGGTCAGTGTTTCCGAATCGCAAGCCTTCATCGTGGCTCACCTTTTGTCGCCCTTAGACCCAATATCATCGCCATGGGCGCGAAACGTCACGATAAATCCTAAATAGACGCAATAGGTATCGCGATAATGTATATAATATACATAAGCAGGAGTGGAGGTACTTGAAAGAGCGGTGCGCGATAACCGGGAGGGGATGTGTAACGTATACAGAAACGAAACGCGGATACCCTAGTAGCACAAAATATTTGTCCTATATTTTCTATATTTTAACGAATATCGTACATTTAGTAAATATTTAACAGACATTTGAAATATTTGCAAAACGTTTACTTTAGAATATTATCTCTATAATATTTGTATAATATTAGCTCCATGTGTTTTCATAATATTTTTCTACCACATATACAAAATATTTCGTTTCATTTTAATACAAGTATTTTTTTAATATTATCCGCCGAATGCATTATAAACGTTTTAAAAATATTTAAAATCAAAATCACACGTTTTGCTCCCGTAATGAAATAGCGGAAAATATTAGAAAAATTTCTCGTGTTTTTTGATACCAAATGAAGTGTTCGATAATAGTCGTGAAGTAAAAAAATGTATTTCTATTATGTTCATAGGTTAAAAAATATAATTTCTACATATGTTTATAAATTATTGAAACTAAATATGTCATTGAGATTTTCAAGAAATATTTCTGAAATATCTTCAAAAATCCACAAGAAATCTTAAAAAATCGGTCGCTTGAGATATTTAGCAAAGATTACAAAGAAATATTTAGAAATTATTCTGTGCTAGTAGGGTATCGCGTGTTGATCGGTCGAAGCGGAATCCTCTTAACTTCTCGAGGAACCTTGGACGACATTTTCCTCCCTTATCGGCAAGTGCTCGTGACTAAGCACGCCCGGAATAGGGATATTGATTCGGAAGAGATAACCGGATCAGAGATGAGCTCGAACGTACGGCAGAAAGACGGAAACGGATCCCTATTTACCGAAACCATGCAGTATTTTGGCTCTCCATTTTTAATAAAAATTCCAATAGTGGGGAGAATACTTTATAAAATGCGCGGTCAACGTTTTCGACTTTACGAGAGGTGTCTCAAAAGTAAGTTCCACTATTTTTTTTTAAACCGCTTGGTTAGCGGGAAAAGTTTGAAATTTCGAGGGAATTTTTGTCTGTGTGTAGTGCAAGCCCTGTAAAATCCTTATGCACGTGCATTTATCCCTAGGTCAGTCTCGCCCCAGTCGCCATGGAGAGTCCACTCGCTCCTACCGCCGATTGTGAAATTTGTGGTATTATTCATTTTTTAACCGGAACCTTCTCTTCCACTCTCTCTCTCTTTCTGGGACCTTGGATCTCAATATTCGGAAGCAGTTGATAAAGAATTTCATGAAGCGTAAGGCGTCAATCGGAATCCAAGATCCTTCGAACATGCTCGGCAACACTCGGAGTGCGTGAAGTCGAGAGCTGGCCGCTTCGTTGTTCATCGTGCAATGTTTTTCTCCCATAAATGAATATTGACGCCAACGAGCAACCATTAACCTTGACGTAAAATCTTCACCAAGATCCTGCGAACATGTGTAGTGTCAGTGCCCTGTGCGGTCCAATAAAGTTAATAGAATAAAAAAAAAAGATGAAAGCGTTTAGCTATACGAATAGTTGTGTCCCCAATAAGGCAATAAAGATTAAGAATAAGACTAAATAGAATTTAGAGTGAAATGTAATGTTTGTATGATTGTGGGGTGAAATAAGAAGTATTTAGATTAAATGACAGCTCGATAGGTGATACCGTTCAGGCGTGGTTGAGAGTTCGTGAAGTGCGAGCGGCCGTATGACTCAGTGAGTGAGAATTTTGACGCAGAAAGAAATGTATTGATGAGTGTGGGTACGAGAGAGTGAGGAATATGAATTGAGCGAGAAAGATATTAGATTGAGGCTGGATGAGAACGATCGAATGGGAGTTAGTTCTGGTTGAGGAGAGCTCGAGCGAAGTCGGAGGGAAAATCAAGTCCCTTTTTCTGAGATCTTTAAGACGTACTCTTCAATGTATTCAATTTCTTTATATTAATTTTTTGATTAGTAAATCAACCGTTCATGTTAATCCTGACACTTGAAATTTGATGCTACACATGAGGCGTGACTGATCTACCGATGAATGCACGCGCATAGGGATTTTACAGGGCTGCACTACACACAGACAAATATTCCCTCGAAATTTCAAACGTTTCCCGCCAACCAAACGGATTTAACAAAAATAGTGGAACATACGTTTGAGACGCCCCTCGTATATGGGAATATCAGGTGCGACGCGGGAACCACAAAATTCCACCTTGTTCGTTCAAATCACTTTTTTCCCCTACCTCTCGGCAGTGTCGGTCCCTCTTTTCGCGTCTCCTCTCGACTTTTGCTTCCTCGGTCTCTTTACTTTTCATTCATACTTACGCGAGTAACCTTTTTGAGAACCCTCGGATACTCTCCTGCCGGTACTCGAGACCATTTCGCGCACCGCCCAGCATCTCTCGACCTATCCCAACACAGAGATGCTTCATCTCGCCCTGATTCATTTCGCGATATAAAAAGGACCAACTTCGCGTGAGATGATTACTCGAAAATTCTCCTTACTTTTTACGCTTCGCGTCAGTGTTCAAAGAAACTGACAGGGCTCTCTAAATTAGTCCAACGACGATGCTAAATCGATTCTACGATCTCAAAAATGGAGACACAAAGTTGAAAGACTGTAATTCGAAGGACATTGCAGGTACGCGTTATTATTCGAGCAACAAAAATCCTACTATCTAGTTAAATGTGCGGTTATACTTTTCTTGTTGTTTAGCCATCGCGGTTTTTTCTCTCTTGGACGTCACGGACTAACCTACGCGTACATTACACCCGAGGCGAGAAAGAAAAAATGACAGTGCACTCTAAATGAGTCCAACGACGATGCTAAATCGATTCTACGATCTCAAAAATGAAGACACAAAATTCAAAAACATGTATGTACAGTAGGCACCCCCACATCGGAAATATGGAATGAAACCTATTGGAGAATTTAGTGCTGTTTTAGTGCTATTTTAGTGCTACAACCTCGATTTTAGTGCTCCACCCTTTATACCAAAAATCGGTGGTGGTGCTGAGTGAACGTTCACTCGGCACCCCCACAGTGCATACTACATTAAGGGAAAGATTCACGGCAAAAACGAGTATGCAGGATTTTGGTGCTATTTTAGTACTCTAGAAATACCCAAGAGCCAGATCCAAAATATCACCCCTTTCACCCCAAAACTACCCTCGATCGTATAAGCGCCAAGAGAGAAGAGGTAGAAATAATAACATTTTGCATGTTCTCTTTTCGAATTTTTTTGGTTCTATTTAAGTGCTTTAGGAATACCCAAGAGACAGATCCGAAACATCACCCCCTTCACCGTAAAACTACCCCCGGTCATGTAGGCTCCAAGAAAAAAGAGGTAGAAATAATAACACATTTTACCCGTTCTTCTCTCGCATTATTTTGGTGTTATTTAAGTGTCTTAAAGGATATCCAAGAACCAGATTCTAAAGACCACCCCTTTCCCCTCAAAACTACTCCCAATCGTATAGACTCCAAGACAGAAGAGGTAGAAATATAAAAATTTGCACGTTCTCTTTCGCATTATTTTGGTGCTATTTATGTGCTCTGTGGATACCCAAGATATCCTTAAAGCACTTAAATAACACCAAAATAATGCGAGAGAAGAACGTGCAAAATGTGTTATTATTTCTGCCTTTTCTATCTTGGAGCCTATATGATCCGGGGTAGTTTTAGGGCGAATGGGGTAATGTTTCGGATCTGTCTCTTGGGTATTCCTAAAGCACTTAAATAGCACAAAAATTCTGCATACTCGTTTTTTCCATGAATCTTTCCCTTAACATAGCATGTACTGTGGGGGTGCTGAGTGAACGTTTACTCAGCACCACCACCGATTTTCGGTATAAGGGTTGGAACACTAAAATCGAGGTTGTAACACTAAAATAGCACTAAATTCTTCAATAGGTTTCATTTTATATTTCCGATGTGAGGGTGCCTACTGTATATACATTTCAAAAACTGTAATTCGAAGGACATTGCAGGTATGCGTTATTATTCCAGCAACGAAAATCTCTCTATCTGGGTAAATGTGCGGTTATATTTCTTTTTTATTATTTTGCTATCGCGGTTTTTTCTCTCATGGACGTTTCTTTTTTCTGATAGCACGGACTAACCTACGCGTACATTACACCCGAGGCACTCACGCAGATATGAAAGTAGGAAAGGGGAAGGGAGGAAGGGAAAGACCGGAAATGCACTGGGGCGATGTACTTCCCTCTTCTCTTTTAATCATTTTCTAATCAAAGCAGCGGGGTGAAAAACGGCAAAGTCGTAAGGAAATGAATTTCCCTCTGCTGTTCTCCGGGATTTCTTATCATAAATTATTCCGACGCTTAAAATATTCGCCGAGCAATCTCCCTGATTTCCTGAAGGCAACCTCTATCCCTAGGTGTGTCGTTGGTGATTCCTCCCTATCGCCACTTGATTAACACTAGGTTTACGGGCGTTTTTTATATACCTGTTTCTACGAGCACCCGTCAAATTGACGGGTCCCGTAAACCTAGTGTTAATCTCGGCCCGATTCTCGATCGCTCCCGCGCGACAACCCTGACACAATATCGTTCTTGCAATAATACTTCCTTTAAAAATCAAACCGTTTCCCCTACTCGAGTTTCGATTCCCTCTTTTCAATTTCCCTCGGGGATTCCCGAGGATCTGGATCGCCCGGAAAATTTATAGGGCTAGTCAGCCTACAGAGGGAAAACATTCCAGGGGGTGTGACTTCCTACCCCTTATTGAAAACGGAAAGATCCCACCAAACACGGTTGTGTAATAATGAATAACCATTACATAACGTTTGTAACATGTAATGTAACATATAAGTAAGATTTGTATTACTATTTCCTCCGCAGCTATATAACACTTTTATAAAACGAATAATGTAACGTATACATAACATATCGGTAACATGTTATATGATATGTTAATATTATATAACTGCAATGCTTACGAGTTTTTAACAATGTTACCGAACGGTAATAATTCGACGTTGTTAGATATTAACGTATCTTTTGAATAACATTCGTTATATATCGTGTTATTCCAGTGTTATATAACTGTAACATAGTGTGTTTTATGGGATATACTTTAATCGAAGATATCCGTTTTCCGTATTAAAAAAATGAGGTCAAAACGACAACGCCATGCCATTCTTCAAGGTGTTCCTCGGTTTCTTCCAATCTTCCCAGGGTGGTTTTTTAAATCTCGCCCGCCCTGAAATAAAAATTCCCATGTAAATGTACACCCGAGATTATTAGGTATTTTGATGCCGCAATTAATAACAGTAAAATTACATTGTCTGGGTAATACCATATTCGGCATCTAAATTTACATAAAGAATGTATTATAGGCGTACATTTGATATGTGAACATAATGGGTTATTTTGAATGTAAAATGTATAATTGGTCTACATGATATGTGTAACTTTGGGGGGTAATCTTCCAATCGATGGTAATATAGATGGACCTCATATGTTAACCCAGACGTAAACTTATTAAATCATATTCTACGTGAATACGTAACCATAATTGTGAGACATTTTCCTGGGTAGGTCCCCTAGAAGCATAGAATAATTTCTAAATATTTCTTTGTAATCTTTGCTGAATATCTCAAGCGACGGATTTTTTAAGATTTCTTGTAGATTTCATTCGAAGATATTTGAAATATTTCTTGAAAATCTCAATGACATATTTAGTTTCAATAATTTATAAACATATGTAGAAATTATATTTTTTAACCTATGAACATAATAGAAATACATTTTTTTACTTCACGACTATTATCGAACACTTCATTTGGTATCAAAAAACACGAGAAATTTTTCTAATATTTTCCGCTATTTCATTACGGGAGCAAAACGTGTGATTTTGATTTTAAATATTTTTAAAACGTTTATAATGCATTCGGCGGATAATATTAAAAAAATACTTGTATTAAAATGAAACGAAATATTTTGTATATGTGGTAGAAAAATATTATGAAAACACATGGAGGTAATATTATATAAATATTATAGAGATAATATTCTAAAGTAAACGTTTTGCAAATATTTCAAATGTCTGCTAAATATTTACAAAATGTACGATATTCGTTAAATATACAGAAAATATAGGACAAATATTTTGTGCTACTAGGGTCCTTATTTCTTTCACGTCAATTCGGTGGCACTAGACTGAGGCAAGTCAGCTCCGGAGATTGCCTCAACCTTCACCGACCAAACGGCCGCAACAACTGAGCCGCTCAGTACACACATTGATTAACTCCATAAAAAAAAAAGTTGAGAAATGCGATGAAGTAATGTAGATTCTTTTTTAAAATTCCTATTATAATATAGCTTCAAATATATAATGTAGAATACATAAATACAGTTATAGTTTTCATCTAACGGTATATAAAATTAATAAGAAAGAATAGCCAAAAAATAATCGTCTGCATTTTATATCGACAAATTTTTTTTGCAGATATTAAATTTCCTCCCCTATTCCTGTATGCCAAACCTTTTGTTCCGTTATGCTTTTGTAAATTTCGTGCCCATTTATCAGGATTACGACTTCTTTTCCTCCCAATCGATGGGTTTGTTGGGGAATTTGTACCGTTGCAATCAGATGAATCCGAGAAACGCGATAAACGTCTTCTTGCCCCAGACTTTCTGCTGATAAATCGTATTGAAGAATCATCCCTGCTTTCCACATCCACATTGTTATTAGTTTCACTCGTCTTGATTATAACGGTATAATATTTAGTTCTTTAAAAACAATCAGGGAGTAATATTGAAAAGACCAAAAAATATGTAATCCGTGTAATATTGGTGAAGTATACGGTAACATTCAGCGTGAGAGATCACTGTTATACTAACTACCGTCTGCATTGCGCTTCTTTCTATCTGTTTGCTGATGCGATTGTATTACTCATATTGTTGAAAGGGGGAAAGCATCTTCGGCTGTTTAAAAAAAAAAGCGTCGATGTACGGCCGCAACAGATAATCCAATAATACTATACTGCCAGGTATTCGTCTACGATTTACATTAGAGGATGGAGTTAATCAAAATGACTTCTGAAATAAATTACTTATTATTCAATGCCCAAAAAAATGTTGCCGTTTAATGGTGTTAATCTCTATTAATCAGGAAAGATATTATAAATATAAAAAGTTATGACTACACCAAGTGCTTTGACCCCTAAATTTAAGATTTTTCAAAAAGTGGAGTTAGTCGATGTGTGCACTGAGCGGCTCAACTAACGATGCGCCACGCCGCGCCGTCTATGCTAGGACACGTTTCTAGGCGTTTGGCATTGTTCTCAAACGAGAAGACACGGGAGGATCCCGTGATTGAATTTAGACGATTTGATTGGCCAAGTTTACATCCTAATATATATTTTTACCCAGCAGCGTATATTTATCCGCATCGATACCTAAATTTACTAGTGTAGGAGGAGTAATTACCGAAGGCGAATCTACTAGTGACAAGTCTATATTTTGTAGATTTACAGTAATACTAATTGACTTATGTAGGAGGTGAAATTAACGAAGGCGAATCTACTATTGACAAGTCTATATTTTCGTAGATTCACAGATTATTAATCGTTAAAAATGTTATATGTAAGCCTCAAGGAGACGTGTAGAAATTGGTCCAACTATTCCCTTCTATGATTCTCGACCAAGTGCCGTCCCGTCCACTGTTCGCAAGGACCGTCTTGGCCTAGCCGTATCAATTGTTTAGGCAATGATCATATCTTCTAAACAATACCCGCGTTTCCTCGCCCATGATTCTTGAAATAGGCCCGCCCATGGACCTCCGATCATTTTGCCTTTGTCTCTTCGAGATATTTCCTTCACTAGATAACCTGTAGATTTGCATACAAGGTAAAGGTCTTACCCGCCACGAGAAAAATTACACCGTAATGTTACATTTAATTCAAGTAAAAATGCAGGAATGCCCGAAACATACAATGTCCCGAGCATTTATACATTCTCACATTTGTCATTTATCCGTATTACATTATTTTACATGAAACTTCAGGTACGTAGGAGGCAAAAGTGTGTATGTAAATTTCCATGGATTTTTTTCTTTTTTTTTTTCCAGTGCACGTCCCTCGCCGTCGATATGAAATTCGAACACACTCGCCGAGAGTGAGTTTCCCGAATTTATTCGAATCTCTCGCTCACCGCAGGGAATTTTCCCACTGGAGCAGTGGGAGTCCTCCCACGCGGTTCCCCTCCCCTCCGGTGCCGGTCTTCAGGCTGAGAGGGGCGGCGAGCCGGGAGGGGCGCGTCCCCTCCCGCCCCTCGCAGCATCCCGTACCCCCCCTCGTCGCGGCAGCGCGAAGAAATCTTCCAGCAGTCGTGGTCGGTGCAGCTGATAGCGCAACCACGCGAGCGTTCCTCTTATCGTTCTTCAATGGAGCCTCGTGAGCTCTCTAGTGCGTCCGTTGCGTTCACGTTTGCCCCGGAAGACGTCCCGCCGGCTCCCCAGCTCTTCCCAGCGCTTGCGGCGCCCTCGGCCCTCCGAGAGAGCCCGAAAACCGGGACGCGTCGCCTCCACGACAGAAACGCTCGGCCCCGGACCCGTCGCGGTCCCCGGGCCCGCTTCTAGGGATCTGGGGATCTGGGGACTCCCTAGAGGCGCAGCCAGAGCTTCCCGGGGGATTTCGAAGACTCCTTCGGGACTCCTCCGATCGATAGGCCCCACTTACCCGGCGGAGAAACGCGGAGCGACCGTAACGCTGCGAACAAAGGAGCACGCTAAGGAAGAGTCCGAACTTACCGACCGAACGCAGGACTAGAACCGCGCTCTGCTCGTACGGTCCCAAAATCTCCGGGAGGCCTTGTCCGCCATTTTGTTTCCAGGAACGCCGCCGCGTGGTGATTCGGTTGGTCAACTTGCGTCGATTTATATCGACGAGGCGAGAGAGATGCGAGCCGCATTTGGGTAGTTTTGGAACGTAGTTGAGGTTTTTACTCGGGGATTTGTGAGAGCCCGATCGTTCGGGGGTTAGGCTTGAGAAGAGAGGCCTCTCTTACCGACCGAGATCGGGAACTGGTCTCGAAGAGAGACGACGATACGTCTAGGGAAGGGGAATGTAAGGTTTATCGAAGACTCTTTTTGTGCGACTTACCTTGCGCGGTATTTGATCGTTTCCAAAAGGTTAAGATGGATTTCATCCGAATGAAGAAATAGGCGGAGAAGAAGAAGATCAATCGGCTCGGGTGATATTTCATTTTTTGACGCTCGTTTTGTTAAATAACGGTAGAAATCAATCGGAATGGAGGGATGAGGAGATCAAGAGACACAGGTTTAAGAGATCTAATAAGAGGCCAAAGTAGAGAAGCGCCCTGTGAAATAATGACAACTATTTTCAAATCGTAGAAATTCCTAAGAAAGATAAGAGAACCTCGCAAGAACGTAACGGCAATCGGTCAACGGGCCCCATTACGAAACCTTCATATCTTTCCGATTAAAGGCCTTCGGAAAGGACAATCTTTTTGACGAAAATCTAAGATGAAAAAAAATCGACACCTCCGACACTGAAATGCTGTACTGAAAGATACCCAAAGAGAACCCAGTCTCGAAAAGTTCAATAGAATAAACGACCTAAACGTTTATAACGTAAAAAATACGATTGACCAATATTCCCGGGTAAGTTGGAATTAAAAGTTGGGCCGTTACATCAAAGAAGAGCACTTTTCGGTTGGGGAAGGAAGACTTGATCGAAAATAAGGAAAAAACTGGCCCGAAAGATACCAAAGAGGGGAAGTTTTCACCTCCGCTTCCCCTCGCGGGGGCCGAGGGAGGAAGCGGCGGGATCGGCGGGCTGGCAGAAGCCGACGATAACGATAACGGGCCAGCCGGAGGAAGGACTTCGGGGTCGAAGTTCAGGACGAGCGGAGGCGTTTGCGTTTCGCGGCGCATCACGCCACGCGCGTCTCTTGTCGGCACGGATAAAGCTGACGAAATCGTACCGATCTCGCTCAGTCCTGTCAGTATTGTCTCCGTGGACGCGTCGGTAGCTGCGGCAGGCCACGCCGGCGTGGCCCTAACCAAACTCGACCGAGGAAGACGCGAGTTTCGGCCGCGGAGCGCTGACGGCGCCACCGTCGGAAATCTCACGGGAGGACACTCAAGGGGAGTCGAAAAAGAAGGAAGAGCGAAGTCGCGCCGAAAAAATTGGGAAAAAATCTATTCCACTCGGGGGACCCGAGGGAAGCCGGAGAGTCGGTTGTTCTTCGGTAAGAAACGGCGAGGTCTCGATAAGAAATCGTTTTCCGGGCAGAGCCGCTGCAGGGAACCCGCGAGCTGGAGGTCGAGGTGTTCGGGGAATCGTCACTTCTGAAGAGACCGGCTACACGACGCTTACTCCGGTGTACGTATGGCAGTTGGACGTTACCAGCTGATCGTAATGCTCGCCCACAGCTGACGCCGGAGGATCTTATTTTCTTATTCCAAGCACGCCAGTCAGGATGATTCGCATATTTGCCGACGCCTTCAAAAACCTCATAAGTGAGTTTTAAGGTGGTACTGGATGAATTGCTTCTTCCTCGTTGTGGAATGAGAACAAACCCTCTGAAATGGTTTCGCGAGGTTAAGGTGATGTGTGGAAGTGGCGTAGAAGGGGTCTCGTTTATATGAAACTTTCCTCCGAAATGGGTATACCGAATCGATTCAAACTTTACGATGTAAATAGGGAGGGTACAAGGAAGGTCTTGAAACTCGTGGAATTTCAATTTTTATAAAAATTGATTCATAGATGTTTTTAAACTTTGTTGTAAAAGATGAAATTTCTGGAGGGTCTGGACCTTCCTTATAGCCTTCACATTCACAATGTAAAGTTTGAAACGATATAAATAGGGAGGATACGAGGAAGGTCTTGAAAGTCATGGAATTTCAATTTTTTTCAAAATTGGTCCATACGTGTTTTTAAACTTTGTTGTAAAAGATGAAATTTCTTGAGGGTCTGGACCTTCCCTATAGCCTTCACGTTCACAATGTAAAGTTGGGAACGATTCGGTACACCCAGTTCAGCGAAAAGTTTCATGAACGATCGACCCCTCGGATGTCATTTTTACATCCCCTTAAGGTGATGTGAAAGTGGCGTCGAAGAGGTTTTGTTTATAAAACTTTTCTCCCAACTCGATTTACCGAATAGTTTGAAACGTTACAACGTGAATAGGGAGACTATAACGAAGATCCTGAACCTCATGAAATTTCAATTCTTTTCAAATTTCTTTATAGATATTTTAAAAGTAGTTCATAAAAAATGCAATTTTCCGAGTTCCAGGACCTACCTTAGGGTCTCCATATTTACGTTTTAAAGTATGAAACGATTTGAGCCCCCCAGTTCTATGAAAAGTTTTATGAACGACTGAGCTTTCGGATGCCACTTTCACATCCCCTTAACGGCGTTTCTTCTGTTACATTTAATTTGGTTAGACGAATCGCAAATGGTGAATTAGGTTAAGCTCGTCGATTCTTTATTCGTTCGGTTTTTTCCTTTCATTGCGATTACCTCGTCATCGTGTCATAACTTCAATTTACGGTTCACCTTCACCGTGGTCGAAGAACGGAATACGTGACCGAAGAAACGTACGAGGCAAGGTGCGTGTCGAAAGAATCTCTATTCTCAAGCGTTGTCGGTTCGAACCCTAACTCTGGGAGGTCTAAACAATTTTCCACAAGTGGAACGAAAGGATGAGACAACGGAATCGCCAACAGGACGGAATTCGATACGACCCGTCGAAGTGCATTATAATCTGCCACCGCATGTGAAAAAGTCTCGTCGCCTTCGACGCTTGCACTCTAGATTTCCGGTCGTTACGAGTTTCTTTCGACTTGGATTGATATTGCGCGATTTAAGGTGAAGTGAAATCCCCTTTAAATCAATCGATTCGAATACAACACCTTTTTTTTAAGGGTATTGGACCAAACTGTCCTAAACTTTGACACATCACTTCTGATCATCTAAGAATTGTCCTGACACATTCAACATTTGGATTTTTTGAAAAAATTGTTTAACTCAGCCCAGACCAGTACCAAAATGGCGTCGAGCTCTCATATTTCGATCAATATACAATGATCGAGGGCTCTGATATGAGAATCGAAAGGGTCAGGACAATTTTACGACAATTTAGAACACTCTGGTAATCGAGAAACTCGCATTTGAACGGGGTAAAGGCAAAAAAAGTGTTTTATGCGCTTCTATGGCAAGACGATGGAAATACGAGGTCTCGGAGTGAAAATTTAACTGACCTGAAAATCACAGATGGCGCAGGGGGTCTCTCTGCAGTCAATTAGGGCCCCAGAAAGCACGAATCTAGAGGATTTCTGGAGTTTTACTTCGATTTCTTTATAATTATTGTACGAAAACGACAAATGGAGTATGCCATTTAGTATAATACCCAATATAATTCGACACAGCTGTCGATATAAAAATGAACGTCGGCTACGTAAGTGTTTAGAAAGATATTCTTTATCGACGTCGATCAAGTTCCTCGACGTGTTTCACTTCACCTTAACGATGGTCTAGTCAGTCATTTCTCACGTAATCTGCAGTTTGTAAAAAGGTGAATCCAAAATTAGTATTCGAGACTCGTCTTGTACGTAGATTGTTGGGTGGAATTTGATGGACAGCAAATGGAAATGGTTCCTCAAGATACGCGAAGAAGTCTTTTGAATTATCAGTCGTATAGATAAATTCAGGGACTCCGTATGTACTCGATAAAACGATAATGTACTTTGGTTCATTTGGGTATTTGGCTCGTTACAAGTTCTGCGTTTCAATGTGCTCTTTTGGTCCGGAGAAAACTGCGACAACCAAATATTTACCTTAGGACGACTCGGGACGGGGAAACATCCGAAAGTTCCGAAGTTCGGTTCTTTTCCTTTCGAAGTATCTTCAATTTTTCCTCTCGTTACGTGTTGAAAGCGTCATAACTGTAAAATCAAACGGAACTCCTGAAATTACCGCGCGCACTTGAGGTGCAATTGCTCCTGCAAGAAAAGCGCCCGGAGCTTCCATAATGAGTAACGTGCATCGACATTTCCCAATTATAATGCCTTCGGGATGTCCAAAATAAATGGCATCGATCATTTTAACGATTTCATCATTTCTGGTTCCCCCCCACATCTCTTGGATAAATGTTCCCGCCAACCTAATGTCCAAATTTTTACGAATCTTTAGTAAACTTTCAATGTTATTTCCTAGGAAAATAAAACGTGCAATCGCGGCCATGAGAACGTTCGATTATTAGAAATTGAAATTTTCCTAGTGGAATGTTATATGACTCTTAATTAAGGAGAGATCTGACTTTTAAAATGTTCTGTTTTTACTCCTTTTCTTTTTTTAATTTTATAGGTTTTGTCCACTGCTGTTTATGTTATGAACTAATCGAGAGAACGTACACTAACACTCATTTCCGCGTCTTTCTGACCGTGAAAAATGCATTTTTCAATTTTAACGTGAAAAATGTAAAAATCGTGCAGGGTTTTCAAGGGTCATTGATATTTTGTCTGGTCACGGTAAAATTGTTACAATACTTTGTATGTACATCTTTCAGTTTTAATATGAAATATGTAAAAATCGTGCAGGGTTTTCAAGGGTCATGGTTAGTTTGTTTGGTCACGGTAAAATTGTTACAATACTTTGTATGTACGCAGTATGTGGAATATAAAAAGAAATCATTGTCCACTGCTGTTTATGTTATGAACTAATCGAGAGAACGTACACTAACACTTATTTCCGCGTCTTTCTGACCGTGAAAAATGCATCTTTCAGTTTTAACATGAAATATGTAAAAATCGTGCAGGGATTTCAAGGGTCATGGATATTTTGTCTGGTGACGGTAAAATTGTTACAATACTTTGTATGTACGTAGTATGTGGAACATAAAAAGAAATCATTGTCCACTGCTGTTTATGTTATGAACTAATCGAGAGAACGTACACTAACACTCATTTCCACGTCTTTCTGACCGTGAATAATGCATCTTTCAGTTTTAACATGAAATATATAAAAATCGTGCAGGGTTTTCAAGGGTCATGGATAATTTGTTTGGTCACGGTAAAATTGTTACAATACTTTGTACGTACGCGGTATGTGGAATATAAAGAGATATGAAAATCTTTTTCCAACCCATTAAGGTCTAAACTATGACAAATTATTTTTCTTTCTTATTTTGCATTCTCCGTACTCCCGCTCGCAATTTGTTCTCGTAAACATGTACAGGATGTATGTCATATATTATACATTTATGTATATGAATTCGTACACACGGATATATAGGAAGTACACATATGTATACGTATATGCACGTATGTTTATACATATACAACTCAAACCCGATGCGCTGCATACGTTATCCACGATATCTCGTGTTTTCCCGCGATATTAGGATAACAAGGAGTCTTGTCATAACAGTACTCTATGACGTACTGGATTATTGTCCTCTATTATCTTAAAGTACCTCCTCACCTAGTTACGAGCATATTATCGACACCCGAGGGTTAGTTGTCAGTAACGTAGGTACGTTGTCATCGAGAGTAATGACAGTGCGTGCTTGCACATCCTATCATTCGTATATTCTTGTTCAATTGGATGAATTATCGCGATGGGGCAAATTGTTTCATATCTTGAAAAAGTCGAATGATGAACATAAGAAACTCAAAGATTCTGGACATTTTGGTTTACTAAAAATATTGCTAAATCTACATGAAACATTGAATTAATGGGAATACTCTACTCATTTGCAAATGGGATGTAGTGTATTTAAATATGACATTTGTTTGACAAGTAAATGTAGTGCAATCAATGTTGACTTTAGTGCCATTCAAATCCTATGCGATGATGGGCGTATTTTATTTCTTCCTGTTGTTTATTATTAATCCATTGGCAGGATAGCCGCACAACACTACGGAAGCACATCAAAATCGAAAATTGCTCAAAAACAATGTGCAATGGTTGACGAGCACAGAAATAAGTCGACAATAAAACAAATAGTAGAGTACTAGATATAACAGAATGTCTGGGAACTTATATACATAGTCATGTATATAAAGCTGGAATTGCCACTTTAGCACAATTCAATAAAATTTGTTGCAAAATTTATTGCTAATTTAACGGCTATTTTATTACACAAGAAAAAAATTTTTTGCTCTTATACTTTTCCGAAAAATGGTGGCGATGTCAGCTTTCTATAAAGCTACCACTGCCACAATAAAAAATAATTATTAAGTAAATGTTCATTGATGAATTATATACCAGAATTTATTGCTATTTAATTGCTCGCAGAAAAACCACATTTCAATTCTTTTACTCACCCCTAAAGAGGTGAATTGCCACCCCTAGTGCTGATCGCAGGACCAACATGAAAAACGTCTGAGAATCGAACTATTTCTTCACGTAGGAATTAATTGATAATTAATTGCTCCGTGAAGAACCAATATCTTCGTAAAAATACAATTTTCAAACCTACATTAATTAGCAATTAATTCCCACATGAAGAAATAGTACGATTCTCTCATGTTTTTCATGTTTCTGACCTGCGATCATCACTAGGGGTGGCGATTCACCCCTTTAGAGGTGAGGAAAAAAATTGAAATTTAGTATTTCTGCGAGCAATTAATTTGCAATAAATTCTGGTATATAATTCATCGATGAACATTTACTTAATAATTATTTTTTATTGTGGCAGTGGTAGCTTCATATAAAGCTGACATCGCCACCATTTTTCGGAAAAGTATAAGAGCAAAAAATGTTTTTCTTGTGTAATAAAATAGCAATAAATTAGCAATAAATTTTGCAACAAATTTTATTAAATTGTGCTAAAGTGGCAATTCCAGCTTTATATACATAGTCTTTAAAGCATCTCATACATGTACAATGCGTACCTACGTAACATACGTGATACAAAAACACCTGTTGATGATGGTTCTTCCCTATAAATGCCATGAGGTTAAAAGTGTAATCAATCAGGAGCAATTAACTTTAAAGGACGAACTAATAAGTGATTTCTATTGAATTAAATTTGTCTTCTCCGTGATAAAAAAAATCCTTCCTATACAAAAGCAATAGTCAAGTCAGGTCGAACGAGCAAGAAATAAAATCGTAATTATTTCGGCATACTTCCCCGACAATTTGGGATGCATTAGATGCGACTCAATGAGAGCATCTAGACTTTAAATTTTAAATTCAAAAGTCGAAAGATGAACATAAGAAACTCAAAGATTCTGAACATTTTGGTTTACTAAAAATATTGCTAAATCTACACGAAAGATTGAATTAACGGGAATACTCTACTCATTTTCAAATGGGATGTAGTATATTTAAATATTACATTTGTTTGGAAAGTAAATTTAGTGAAATCAATGTTGACTTTAGTGCCATACAAGTAGAGTACTAGATATAAGAGAATGTCTGGGAAACTAGAGTCTTTAAAGCATCTCATACATGTACAATGCGTACCTACATAACATACGTGATACAAAAACACCCGTTAACGATGTTTCTTCCGTATTAAATGCCATGAGGTTAAAAGTGTAATCAATCAGGAGCTATTAACTTTAAAGGACGAACTAATAAGTGATTTCTATTGGATTAAATTTGTCTTCTCCGTGATAAAAAAAATCCTTCCAATACAAAAGCAATAGCCAAGTCAGGTCGAACGAGCAAGAAATAAAATCGTAATTATTTCGACATACTTCCGCGACAATTTGGGATGCATTAGATGCGTCTCAAGGAGAGCATCTAGACTTAGGCAATTTTTATTTCGCCCGCCTTTTGTAAGTCAATTATTTTCATTAAGTGGAGTTCCGTTTGTACGTCTTAATCAGTAAAAGGGCCCGACAATCGTTTTCAATTGCAGGAGATAAGTTTTAAATTCAATACGGACAGTTAATAGGATCCTTGCTCTTTCCGACTTCTTCAGCGATCCACTAATCCACTTCCGGCTGCCAGTCGGATTATTTCAGTACATTGTTGTACATGTTCGATAACTTGTTATATTTTTTTTTGCGCCATTTGTTTGGATAATTATGTTCTTGTAATATTTAATAACGTCTCGACGTACACGATTTACCTTTAGTCGCTCACAAGGAGCTATCAATCACTATTTTTCAATTAGTTTATCGGCTTTTGAATTGGACCATAGACTTGACAAGTGCGAAGTGACTTCTTGAATTTCTCGAGATGAGAGGTAAAAGGAATCATCGTTATCAGTTTATTTTCATTGGTTTTGATTTTTTAACAGAATTATCGAACACATCTTCAACTATCGACAGTTTCAGTCGTAATAGTGAATACGAGATTCTCGAAAAAATTCCACCTTCAGAATATTGAACGCTTAATCGACGTCCTAAGGTGAAGTGAAACATGTCGAAGAACTTGCTCGACGTCGGTAAAAAATGTTTTTTCTAAATACCTACGTTGTCGACGTTTGTTTTTATATCAACCGCTGTGTCGAATTATATTGAGTATTGTACTAAATGGCACACTCCATCTGTCGTTTTGGTATAATAATTATAAAGAAATCGAAGTAAAACTCCAAAAATCCTCCGGATTCATAGTTTCTGAGGCTCTAATTGACTGCAGAAGGACCCCCTGCGCCATCTGTGATATCAGTGTCAACTAAACTTTCACTCCTAGACCTCGTATTACCACAGTTTTAGCGTAGTTGTCGCACAAGACACTTTTTTTCTCTTTATCCCGTTCAAATGCGAGTTTCTCGATTACCATAGTGTTCTAAATTGTCGTACAATTGTCATAATTTAGAACACTCTGGTAATTGAGAAACTCGCATTTGAACGCTATAAAGGGAAAAAAATAGTGTTTTGTGCGCTTCTATGCCAAAACGATGTGAATACGAGATCTCGGAGGGAAAATTCGATTTCTTTATAATTATTGTACGGAAACGCCATATAGAGTATGCCATTTAATGCAATACCCAATATAATTCGAAAAAGCTGTCAATACAGGCTCTAATATCAGAAACGAAAGGGTTAGGACTATTGTACGGCAATTTAGAACACTCTGGTAAACGAGAAACTTGCATTTGAACGGGATAAAAGCAAAACAAATGTCTTATGAGCGGATATGCTAAAACGATGGGAATACGAGGTCTCGGAGTGAAAATTTAGTTGACACTGATATCACAGATGGCGCAGGGGGTCCCTCTGCAGTTAATTAGAGCCTCGGAAACTATGAATCCAGAGGATTTCTGGAGTTTTACTTCGATTTCTTTATAATTATTGTACGAAAACGACAGGTGGAGTATGTCATTTAGTATAATACCCAATATAATTCGACACAGCTGTCGATATAAAAATGAACGTCGGCAACGTAAGTGTTTAGAAAGATCTTCTTTATCGACGTCAATCAAGTTCCTCGACGTGTTTCAATTCACCTTAACGAGACTAACGTATGGATAATGAACCTTCACATGTAAATACCTACGGGATGAAAATAAACAGATAATGGAAATAAGATTTTCCCAAAAAATCCTTCAATCTTTGAGTTACGTGACCCGCGTCTTCGTGCAGTATATCGGCACTGGTACTGAAAAAGAAACGTTTCCTTTTTTCCTCCCGAAATGACGAAAGAACCATCATCCGAGAATCACTCGGAGGCGTGATAGGCGCGTGCTCGGAGTGTGGCAGAAGAGAAACTAAAAATAAAGTGAAAAAGGAAACATGGCGCGATAATGTTCGGTCTGACCCCGGGAACGCTCCATCGATAAAGATTCTCGTCGCCCGACTATTCACCGGATTTCTGTCCACTCTTCCTCTTTCGCCCTCTTATTTGAACGCGATAAGGGGTTGCGTCACGGAAGACCGATTGAATTTTTCTCGGATTTCGCAGGGAATAATTTCCGCTCTGGGCCGGTTCACGCCGAGATTTCCGACGAATCCTGACACTCAGTCGTTGATCTCCCTTATCGAGAAGTCAGTGAGGTCACACCTCGGGAACTCTGTTGATAACTCATCGATGGAAACAGTAATTGGTGTCATCGGGGCGAAATTAATCCGTCGACCCGCGGAATTTAGGAATACGGCACAAACAGACCGATAACGGGGGACCAAATATTTTCGCCGGAAAGAAATTGATCTTTCGAGGCGTTACCGATCACGATTATTTCCTTAAGGTGAAGTGAAACACGTCGAGGAACTTGATCGACGTCGATAGAGAAGATTTTTTTACATGCCTACGTTGCCGACGTTCGTTTTTATATTGACAGCTGTATCGAATTATATTGGGTATTGTACCAAAAGGCATACTCCACCTGTCGTTTTCGTACAATAATTATAAAGAAATCGAGGTAAAACTCCAGAAATCCTCTAGATTCGTGCTTTCTGAGACCCTAGATGACTGCAGAGGGACCCCCTGCGCCATCTGTGATTTCCAGGTCAATTAAATTTTCATTCCGAGACCTCGTATTCCCATCGTTTTGACATAGAAGCGCATACAACACTTTTTTTGCCTTTACCCCATTCAAATGCGAGTTTATCGATTACCAGAGTGTTCTAAATTGTCGTAAAATTGTCCTGACCCTTTCGATTCTGATATCAGAGCCTTAGATAATTCTATATTGATCGAAATATGAGAACTCGACGCCATTTTGGTTCTGGTCTGGCCTAAGTTAACAAAATTTTTCCAAAAATCCAAAATTTGAATGTGTCAGGACAATTCTTAGATGTGTCAAAGTTTCGGACAGTTTGGTCCAATACCCTTAAATAAAAGTGTTGTATTCGAATCGACTGATTTGAAGGGGGTTTTACTTCACCTTAAGGTGAAGATGAAACGTTCAAGGGTATTGGGTAGAACCCTCTAAAACTTTGACACATGACTCGTGAGCACCTAGGAATTCTGACACTTTCAAAATTCGGAATTTTGGAAAAAAATGTCTTAATTTGGCCCAAACCAGAATCAAAATGGCGTCGAGTTCTCATATTTCGTTCGATATCCAATTATCGAAGACTCTAATACGAGAAACGAAATTATCAGGACAATTGTACGACAATTTACAACACCATATTAATCGAGAAACTCACAGTTGAACGGGATAAAGACAAAAAAAAGTCTCATGCGCCGCTATACCAAACCGGTGGGAATACCAGGTCTCGGAATAAAAATTTAGTTAACCTGGAAATCACAGATGGCGCAGGGGGTCCCTCTGCAATCAATCAATGCCTCAGAAACCATGAACTCAGAGGATTTCTCGTGTTTCACTTCGATTTCTTTGTAATTCTCGAAACGACACATGCCATTTAGTACAACACTCGCTATAATTTGACACAGCTGTCGATATAAAAACCAACGTCGGCAACGTAGGTATTTAGAGAAACTTTTTTTACCGACGTCGTTCAAGTTCCTGGGCGTGTTTCACTTCACCTTAAACGGCACACTAAGCAAGGGAGATTAATTAGAAACGAATGTAGGGCTAATTAGAGCGAAAACTCCCCCCACCCANCCCAGGATCGGGTAAAACGGCTCCGCGGGGGGCGCTACGCGCCCGTTCTCCACTAATTTCTTACGACCCTCTTACAGAAGCCGCTTCTTTGGTAATGAGTTTTTACTTGGTTTTTCTCTAGCTTCCACGGCGGTGATCCTGAAGGCCGAGTCGGAAAACAACCGCATATCGAGTCTTTCCGGGGACGATCTCGGCGCGGGAGTGCGGATAGGACGGGACGAGGACGCAGTCGCGGATAGGACGGATCTCGTTATGGATTCGGCGCAGCCAGCCATGGTGAAGCAAGCCGACTACGTCGTAGGTCAGTATTATCCCTTGTTTACGGAGGCCCCGTCATCCCCTAATTCTTCATCTACCGCCGATTTATCGACCCGAGTAAGCTGAACGTCCGATGACGTTGAATAATTTTTTTCGCTTTTTTTGTTTTTTTTTAGAACTCCAATCGTAGCGCTTTAGACTTGGATTCTCTCTCGGGCGAGGCTCGAGTAGCTTCTGTCGCAATTATCGACGTTATCTTTCAAGGCGCTCTAGAGATCCCGTCTGTTTTTTTTTTTCTTCTAAACGTTTTTCTAATAATCGATACGAAATTCTCCATGAATTTTGCCCGGTTTGGCCCCACGGAACGAAATTCGACCCGGTCTCGTTAAGCTGGTTAAGGTGGTGTGAAAGTGGCGTCGGAGAGGTTTTGTTTATAAAACTTTTCTCCCAACTCGGTTTACCGAATAGTTTGACACTATAACGTGAATAGGAATACTATAAGGAAGGTCCTGAAACTCGTGAGATTTCAAGTCTTTTCAAATTTGTTTATAGGTATTTTGAAAATAGTTTATAAAAAATGAAATTTCGCGAGTTTCATGGCCTACCTTAGGGTTTCCACATTCACGTTTTGAAGTATGAAACGATTTGAGACACCCAGTTCGTAGAAAAGTTTTATGAACGATTGACCCCTCGGATTACACTTTTACATTCCCTTAAGGTGGTGTGAAAGTGGCGTCGGAGAGGTTTTGTTTATAAAACATCTCTCCCAACTCGGTTTACCGGAGTTTGAAATGTTACAACGTGAATAGAGAGACTATAAGGAAGGTCCTAGAACTCGTGAAATTTCAAGTATTTTCAAATTTCTTTATAGGTATTTTGAAAATAGTTTATAAAAAATGAAATTCCGCGAGTTTCAGGACCTACCTTAGGGTCTCCATATTCACGTTTTAAAGTATGAAACGATTTGAGACCCCCAGTTCTATGAAAAGTTTTATGAACGATTGAGCTTTCGGATGCCACTTTCACATCCCCTTAAGCCAACTGAAGCCGGTAGTTTCAAGTGGGTGGGTTTCGAGTGATTAGATTCTATTTTCTCTTATCAACGGAGGTAATTGCGCTCCTTTCTTCCTTCTTTTCATTTCGAAGGAAGGACTCGATGAAGCGGCTGTTGTTACTCGTCGGCGCGATTGCTTTCGGAATTGCGAGATATCGACCAAGTTGACTTTGGAATCCCCAGGAACCAATCAATATGAGTATAAGAAACCTAGTTAATCATTAGGGAGACTAGGATCCAAAGTTCACTGTGTCGAGATGTTTAATATCTTCGGACAGTTGGACGGTTTCAGGAAACTCGGTGTCCATGATATCGCCGGAAACTCGGGGGGAGGGGGGGATTTTTTTTCTGTGTGGTTTCTCCACCATTCTCATTAAGAAACTCGGTAGAGTGTCGTACCAAAGATGTATATAGAGGCGCGAAACTCAGACCTAGACATTATCTGCGATGTTCAGCCTGGCGTGTCAAATTGGACAACGAAAGTCGTTTGTTAAACCTCTTGAATGAGTAAAGTCAACTTTAATAAGGCCGTCGAGAGTGGACGAATTTTCTGCGTTTTTTTAAGCTACGAACGAAACCGATTGGTCCATTTAATACGGATGTGCATTTTTGTAATATTTCACTTCGCTTGGGTCGCTTGAATTTACCCATCTCGCACGAAATGGCATCAATCGAAAGTGGACGATTTTTCTGCGTTTTTTAAGCTACGAACGAAACCGATTGGTCCATTTAATACGGAGATGTGCATTTTTTAATATTTCACTTCGCTTGGGTCGCTTGAATTTACCCATCTCGCATGAAATGGCATAAACCAAAGGTGCAGTTAGTTCACAAAGCGGAGTGACAAGTACTGCTGTACCGTTTCATATGTTCCTTAATACTATCGATGTCAAACTTGTTATTGTTAGTAATGTTAACGAGCGATTGTTTTTTTTACTTTTTCAGACGTCGTTCTACCAACCGTCCTGATCGCCTTGCTCTTCGTGGGCAATGCAATCATCATCTACATTATCTTCCAGTACAGGAAGAGGTAATTTTAATGATACTTTGTCACTGATATGGGTATACCGCAAACAGTAAGATAAAGTTAATGATAAAGGATACGGTAGAATAAAAATATGTCCAACTTTCTCTGAATCGCGTAGGAGTATTTTATACAAGCAATGTTCAGTCTGATTATCTAGTAACTATGAAGATCGACGAAAAGGTACAATCTCGCGGACTCTCGATAAGTTTCTTCGGTTCTGTTCGGTATACTACGTATGAATTTTGATTAATACGTCTCTAATTCTATAATCTTTGGTTACAGAAAAATCCCAGCAGCGACCGAGCGAGAGGAAGTGGCTTTAAGGCAACCGTCGAACGTTCCTCAAGTTTGACCGGGGCTCGAAGAAAATTTAGATTAGGTTTGCACGTAAATTCGGAGACACAAAGAGTTCATAACCGAGGCCTAAGTAGACCCTCGTGCGCAGTCGACAATGGCCAGGAGTTCGGAAGGCCCGTTCCAAAAGGAAAGGGCCGAGAAGACATCTCGTAGCTGAAACTGCCGAAAATTGGCGAAAATTGCTCGCCCGGGGAGAGAATACACCATCGACGTCCTCCTTTTCTTCGTTTTCCTCGAGACAGATACCCTATGGCGTGTCTGAAAACTATCTCATCTCATAACACTGTATCCTCTATCTCTCCTTTGCATTTTGCGAAGCGATTCATTGCCCAAGGCGAAGCGGAAGCGTCCACTTTGGGGCGCGCTCTTTCCTCGCATATTCCCATCGCCATCGACTCGATCTTCATGACGCATCTCAATCGTGTTAATTATAGTATAGGGAGATACATAAAACTATAATTCGTCCAAATTGTAATTAAGTTAAAATAAAGGATGTTTTCATAAGAACTAAGTGAGTTTCGATTGCGTAGACGTTAGAAACAGATAATACATAAAATTAAGAGCGCTCACCACTCTAGCGATTTTGCAGGGCCTCACGGGGACAACGATTCCGAACGTATTTCTAAACCGACCGAGCTTAACGAGTGCTCATATCGAAGATGAAATGTTGACCTGTGTTTATATGAGCCCATAATTATGAAAGTGGTCCAAGTCAAAATTAAAAAAAAAAATGAGTTTATCAGTTATTTCACCCTACATCATTTTAAACTAAATTAATTAAATGTAATTTTTACGATATTGTCAAAAATGAATCATTCGATAGTGGTTGTAATTTCAACATTATATGGAATTCATTTAGTGTTAATTATGAAAGTGGTCTAAGCGAAAAATTTAAAGAAATTATATAAACATAACCATAAAATGGCACGTGGCCCTCTAGCGCGTTTTTGAACTACACAATAAGCCGACAAATGACAATCAAACGATAACAGAACCGACAATACTTTCCGGTCTACCTAACAATATATGGAATTCATCTAGTTCTATTTTGAAAGTGCATTGATTCAGTTGGGCTCTTCCGAACTAATTATCGGCGGAAAATTAATTGATATATTTTACCACTATGTCAACAGATAGCGGTTCGGGTAAGTTAATGACAACGTACTTATTATGTGAATACGTTAATTATTATTCGGATATGATGTGATTTGCAGATATTATACGACCACGTAATATTTCTTCAGATGATTCTAAATTCCACGTTTTGAATCNCAATGTCCTTTTACCTAGGAAGGAGGTGCTTGATCGAAAACCGCTCCCATATAAATACACGTCAACATTTTATCTTTAAAACGAGCACCCGTTCAGCTCAATCGGTTGAGAAATACGCTCAACATCGTTGTCCCCGTGGAGCACCTTTATCAGGATTTTCGAGTTTCTCGCGAGGAATTTGGGCATTCCTTAGCCACCGTTGCCGACTCTAGGCGGAGCGCCCACCTGGCGTGTGCGTACGGCCGGGGGTCACCCACGTTTCGGCGACTAGTCCAGAGGCGTCTAGCCGTTGTGTGAGTCCTATACGTGCAAAATACGCACACATTTTTCACCCGTTGCTAAACACCACCCATTATGCGTCGCGTCTCCCTCATCCGAGCGAGAAAGTACGTTTTGGTTACCTCCCGAATTCGATGCTAATGCCATCTAGCGGTGGAAGTCATCGTCCCCACATTGGTGGTGAACGCCGTTAATAGAACCTAAACTTTCGGCCCAAGAGAGTGTCGATTAAAAGAAATTGATTTATTTGAATTTACTTACTGTTACTTATTGATCTATGTATTTACACCACAAATTCTGTCGCCTCGTTGAGGAATCAAATGCATTGTACTGTACATTCATATTCTCCTAAATTAGGAGATCAGAAATATTTTTGGAGGGGCTCCCCGAGGATCTCTTCTAAAGTACGGACTGCATTTTGGGCATTTTTCTCCGTTAATTCGTCTTCGTCCTCCAATAATTCGGCGAGGAATGGGACGGTCTCTGGGAGCAGAGGCATAAAGTCGCTTCCCAATTTCCTCGCAATTTCAACCTGCAACAATGCAAGAACTGTTAACTTCTCGTGGCACTGAAATATTCAGGGTAATTAACACGTTAAGCGCGGCGACAGTCCCTGGGGACTGATAATCAACTTTCCGTCTAGGCGGCCTCAGTCCCTGGGAACTGACACGGCATCAAGAATCCTATATATCAAAAATTGTACCGCCTAAACGGAAAGCTAAGCAAAGTCGGTTCCGCGCTCAACGTGTTAATGATCGTTTTAACTTCAGAAATTTTGTTCTTTAAACGTTGACATTATCTTAAGGTGATATGAAAGAGTCAGCCTGTATATATCTGAGAGGTCCAATGGTTGGAGAAAGTATTCTCCGAATTGGGGGTACCGATTCGTTTCAAATTTTACCACGGGAATATTGAGGCCCTAAAGTAGGTCCTGACATTCATGAAATTTCATTTTTCATCAAAAATTAATTTATTTGCCATGGACTAGAACCAACATGGCGTGGTCCGGGCACGTTTTTGATGTTTTACGCTTCTTGGAGATTTAGAATCGAAAATAAAGGGTTTCAGGACCTACCTCGAACAATTTAGAATACCGTACAAATGGAATGTTACACAGTCAGATGGGTAAATATGGAAAATACTTTCACCAACGATTGCAAGAGAATGTTGGCTTGTCTTGGGGCTAACGCGTGTGTTTGGAGCCTAAATTTAGTTGCAGCTAAACGTCACAGATGGCGACGTTGACCCTAAACAGTCGTTGGATTAATGAATCCACGGAGTTTCGATAGTTTTACGTCAATCTCTTCATCATTACTTTCCCTAAATGATATATGGAACGCTTTAGTTCGTATAATTCTCACCGTAGACTGTAAAAGACTTCAACATAAATATAAATGTCCACTTGTTACCACTTGAGGATTCGAAATGACGTTGCCACCAAAAAAGGTTTAACCCTTTGCGGACGCGACTTTTCCTTTATAAAAGCTTTTGGGCAGCCTTTTGCCGACACTCGTCCGCAAAGGGTTAAGTCAATTTTAATTCATCGACCTCGATTAAAATTCTCAGCGCCTTTCATATCATCTTAATTATACTAACCAGAGAACCAAGCGCTGTATTCCGGACTTGCGGCTTCGTGTGTCTGGTTTTCAATAAAGTTTGATACACCAATTGTTTGTGCAACGAGTCGTCTTGAATGGCTCCTGCGAAAGATGCGATGCAAGGAACGATAAGATCTTTCGCTCGTGTTTCATAGTCCTGCGTACTGCCGACAGTGTTCTCTATTTGATCCACCAATGGTTGGGCAAGGGCCTCAAAGCGTTCTTGGTTTACGAAATTTTGCGCATCGTAATTAAATATCCTATTTAAAGTGAGGAGAATCGCCTCAATGAGCTCCACTTTATTCTTCTCCAACGTCAAGGTCAACTCCTGAGAATCCTCAGATATAATATTGTTGCTAACCAGAAGTAATGCAGCATGTTTCAGAAAATGGCCCGCGAATAATACAAACAAGGATTTCAAGCATTCCGCTACGTTTGCCGATATCCTGGAAAACGGAAAAACACGATCAGTAGAGAACTATTCATCTAAATGATATCTATCCAAAGTTCGAATTACAACCAAAATCTTAAGGTGAAGTGAAACACGTCGTGGAATTTGATCGACGTCGATAAAGATTTTTCTAAATGCCTACGTTGCCGACGTCGTTTTTATATTGACAGCGATATATTGATATCGAATTGTATTGGATATTGTACCAAATGGCATACTCCACCTGTCGTTTTCGTACAATAAATATCAAGAAATCAAAGTAAAACTCCAGAAATCCTCTGAATTCGTGCTTTCTGGGGCCCTAATTGACTGCAGAGAGACCCCCTGCGCCATCTGTGATTACCAGGTCAATTAAATTTTCACTTCGAGACCTCGTATTCCCATCGTTTTGGCATAGAACCGCATACAACACTTTTTTTGCCTTTATCCCGTTCAAATCCGAGTTTATCGATTACCAGAGTGTTTTAAATTGTTGTAAAATTGTCCTGACCGTTTCGTTTCTCATATCGGAGCCTTCGATAATTGTATATTGATCGAAATATGAGAGCTCGACGCCATTTTGATACTGGTTTGGTCTGAGTTAAAAAATTAAAAAAAAATCCAAATTTTTAATGTGTCAGGACAATTATTAGATGATCAGGAGTGATGTGTCAAAGTTTCGGACAATTTGGTCTAATACCCTTAAAAAAAAGTGTTGTATTCAAATCGACTGATTTGAAGGGGGTTTCACTTCACCTTAAGACGTCAGGACGTTTATCAAAATTCAGGACTTCGTCGAGAAGTTGTGATTTTGGTCAAAAGCAGAAGCAAGAAATTGCAAAGTTATAGCAATGTCAAAGTTATGATAGTTTACCTAAAGAATGTAATGTTCCGTAGCTTATGGCCGGGATTTCTAGCCGCCCAATCGTACAGCCTGTAATAAAGAGGTCTAAAAGTGGTCTCGCTCAATTTAAGAACTAGAGCCACCAAAGCTGTGCCAGCACTCTCTTCGACGTTAACAATTATCTTCAGGCTCTCCTCGTCGACCTCGTCTTCGTCGCTGCAACCCATGTCCTCCCGAAATTGTAAGACTTTCAGAAAAAAGGCTGCAAGGTCCGAAATGGCAACCTTTAAATCAGGGGATCGCACATTGGCAAAAGACTCTGACAAGACACTCATCAAGGGGCCGATGCATTCGTAAGACTTATTTGAAAGAAGTACTGCATAAGTCTTGTTCATTGCTGGCAGTAAGACCCGCAAAGGAATGCAATTAGACAGTTTCTGAGCAGTTGCATTTAACCTCGTTGTTATCAGGGTGACCTGTAAATACAAAAATGAATAGGATTACTTCTGGAAATGTCGAGCCCATAAAAAAGACGAAGAATGATTTCGATCTCCGAAGAAGAATTATAGTTGACTGTCCTTTTCGAAAATATGGTTCGATATGAAAAAGAAACTCTAACGTTATACCTTTGAATTTTCCTTGTCAGTGTAGAGGGCTTTCAATCGACTCAATTGAAGGAGCAGCTGATCCAAGTACAGCGACAGGAAGTTCCCGATTGATTCGACTATTTTCTGCAGGGCGCTAATTATGCTAATGGCTACAACATCCGGTGTTTCCTGGTTACAGCAAACTTCCAAAAGACGCAGGATCGCTGGCAAGAAATTATTCAATGACTGTATTGCGTGTACACGCATTGCACTGCATAATTCGGCAACGCAGAGCACGGCACTGGCAAGCACAGGACCGTCTCGGGTTTTCACAATCTTCGTGGCCATCTCCAGAATCTAGGTACAAGGAAATACGTAATATGGATTAATTTCATTACACTGGAGTTTTAAATTATTGCAAATGAAGCTGACCGTTTAAATGGTAGAGATCTACGTATATGTATCAGAATCATCAATTGTAGATTTTATAGACACAAGACTATGGCCTTCATATCTTAAGGTGATGTGAAAGTGGCGTCGAAGAGGTTTTGTTTATAAAACATTTCTCCCAACTCGGTTTACCGAATAGTTTGACACTTTACACCGTGAATGGGAAACCTATAAGGAAGGTCCTAGAACTCGTGAAATTTAAAGTCTTTTCAAATTTCTTTATAGGTATTTTAAAAATAGTTTATTAAAAATGAAATTTCGCGAGTTTCAGGGCCTACCTTAGGGTTTCCATATTCACGTTTTGAAGTTTCAGAGAATTCGGTGCACCCAGTTTAGAGAAAAGTCTTATAACTATTCTGACGTTTTGATACATAGAATGTCTAGATATATAGAATGACCCTTTCGTATCACCTTAAGGTGTATGTATAAAATGTCAAAATATTTATGAAGCTTTTTTCAAAACTGGGCGAGCCGAATCATTCGAAATTTCGGCATATGATTATGAATGCTCTATGGAAAAACGCAATGCTAGTAAAATTTCATTAAAAAAAAAAAAGAATGTTTAGTTAGGCTAGACTACAAGCAATATCTCATTTTTCTGTGAAAAATGAAGTCTTAAGAGCATCGCGTTTTTTTTTAGGGCCTCCATAATCACGTGTTAAAGTTTCAGAAGATTCGGTGCACCCAATTTAGAGAAAAGTCTTATAACGATTTTGACGTTTTGGTATATAGAATAACCCTTTCATATCACCTTAAAATGACATCTTCGCGTTCGACGCAGAATGAAAATCTTCGTACGCTTACCGGTTTAAAGACTTCGGGGTAATCGTTAGCCAGCAGCTTGGCCAACAGTTTGAAACTGATGAATGCCGTTTGTACGATCTCATCTTGCACATTTCCGGGCTTAACTTCCTTCTTGACTTTTCCATGAACTTTGACGAATTTCGTCAGAGGATCTATCAAGGTCAACAAATCTTCGCGATCGTTCTCTCCGAATTTCTTCTGCTGTATCCTGGCATTTAGCAGTTCAAGGGCGTTCTTTCTTACGGCCAGGAGGTCGTGCTCCAGAAGTCGCTTAATGCTGGCGATGAAGGTCTCGTTCGGCAGAAGGGCGTTCACCACGTCCAAGGCATCGTAGAGGTGGTGAAGGTAGACCTTCCAGTACTTGGCCTTCGGTTTGCCTTGATGAAGGTCGGCACTTCTGGAGGCGCTCTGGATCAAGATCACCAGTTCCACGATCAACTCGTCGTAGTAACTCTTCATAGCCTCGACCTCCTCTTCACTAAGGAGCGCCACTCTGTTTACGAACTCCGGAGCCGAAAGCACCGCTCCCAGGAAATTCACTAAAACATATTTGTACCTATCGAGGTACTTCTGAGAGATCTTAGCGACCCCGAAAACGTGGCCCGCGGAAATGCGAAGAGCTTCCTGCCTTTCAGGGTCCACTTCTACGGGTAGATCGCGCGCGAACGCCGCCAGTTTTACGCAAACCTCTACGAGTCTTTTCGGAGGGAACTCCGAGGAGATGTTCAGGGCGAACTCCAGCCTCTCGGAGGACGCCTTTTGCACCTTCTGCTGAGACAGCTGGAATCTAACTTGGCTGTCGAACGTTAGTAAATAGAAAAGATGGAGATGTTCCTCCAGGAGTTGAAGAAGCTTAACGAACAACGGAAGTCTTCGATGCTCCGGAATATCCGGGAGTGAAGTGACGAAGACTCTTAGTATCTGACAAAGATGTTTCTCATCCCCGGATGAGTTGACTATGGGTACCACAGTTTCGATGGTTTTGGATATTATTTGGATAGAGTAGGCGTCGTCCTGCCGTAGGACGGTATTTCCCATAAAGGTGAAAATCGGCATGATGTTGTGGAGAGCACTCTCCACGTCCGCAACTTTGAAAAGTTCTACCAGGACCATCAGAGCGTGGTGATGGGTCTGGGGATTTTGCGAGGTGCGGATGCACTGGGCTATCAGGTCGACCTGGACGTGGGCGTCGGGGATTTTCAGATTCTTCGAGGCCAAGTGATGAATCGACGACAGCAACAGTTGATTGGTATACTCCACTGGGTTCTGCTCCTCAAATGCAAGACACGTCCTCAGCAAATCGAATAGGGCTGGGAATAACGAGGCTTCGTGTTTTATGTTGTCCGTTTGTTGAATAAATTCTAAAACGGTGACTCCTCTTCGCCAGACACGAGAATTTACCACCTCGGGACTAGGGATCACTTCGGTGATTCGAGTTACTCTTCTCCTTTTGGAGTTAGTTCTCGTGGAGTTGGTTTCAGAGGCCTGGGTGCAAGCCTTCATGGCCTGCAGTTCTTTGATGATGAGGCTAGCATCGACGTTGATTCGTTTAACGGCTCTATTCACGCAAGTGACTACACTACCCAATTCGCAATCTGTCACCAGATCGACGAGTTTGGCTAAAACCTTACCCTGGAGAGCTAGCGAGACCTTGCCCAGAGAATCGAAGAAGAGCTCGTCAATCTGCTTGACGAGGATAACGCAAGGTGGCCAAAAACCCTTCTCGGTTGAAAGTTGAGACGACTGATCATCTATACAGGCTCTGAAGAATTCCCATACTTCGGAGCTCTTTAGAGCTTCCACCATTGTACCGTTGAAACGGAGAAGAAGATTCTTCAAAGCTTTCCCTGTAAAAGTGTTTCCAGGATTTGATCTCAGCTGTTCCAGAAGTTTGATGCCTAGAGGAGTAAGGATTTTAACGATCGAGGGGCCATTTACGTGCACCAGAACATCCAACAGCTGAGAGACGATGTGGATGGGAACGTCCTCTTTGGTGGCTGTCCTTAGCAGGGAGTCTCGAGCAACTTGCAATTTTTCACGAAGATTTTCATTGATTTGGTGACTTACGTCAGGGTCTGGAGAAAGCAGAGTGTACAGGGCCAAAGGCAGCTGATCACAATCTACGGCTATCTCCGTTTTCTTTGTTGCTAATTCATTCAGTAGAGTAGAGTAACCTTCCATAGATAAGTTAAACGTCTGCGACAGGGTCTTGAGGACGCCTAGAGCCGACTTTCTGACCTGACTGCTCTTACTGGAAAGAGCTATTAAGAGATTCGTTACAAAGACATCATCCAGAAAGGCCCACTGAAGCGTTCGACTGCTGCTAAGGAGCACCGCACTAATTTCTAAGCAATGCAGTGAAGTTTGCGGATCAACTGGCTTAATGTAAAACTGTGACAGAAAACGTACTACGGCTTGTGCGCTGGAAAAGTGTCTTCTAAGAAAGATCTCCAAGCACCACTTGTAGTGACTGGTCCACGCACTTTTCCGCAGACCCTCGAAAATTATCTGGAGCAATTGAAGAATCAAGAAACTACGTTCAGGATCCTTTTCAAAATCCACGACAGGATTAGCATTTAGGTCTAGGCGTCTGTGCACCATCTCCAGAATGTACGTGCCTACTTGCAGGGGTAAAATTCCTTTTGATGTAAACTGAAGAGCTTCTTCAATTTTATAGCTGTTCAGATGATTGCAGCCTGGTAATGGTAACACCTTCGGATATTGCGTCATCATCTTCGCAGCGATTTCTATTATCTCCCTGGCTAAAACTGGAGGTAATGATCCCACGGGTACTCTACAAACGGAGCCTAGTAACAGCATATTGAAAAACAGGGTTGAAGCATCGCCATGGAAATCTTGGTGCTTCATAGCATTTAATATGTGCGATGCAGGTGGAAGTAGGTCCCATTTTAGTATATTGTGAAACGCAGCTGATGCTACTGCTTCGGCACTTAAAATATCACCTAAGTCTTCTTTGACACTCTGCAGGTAGATATTATTTTGAGCAAAACTGGATTGTAAAACTTGCATTGCGATATCCACCTCTTCTTCGGTCTTGGGAAATAAATATGGCAAAGCTGCTACAAAAATTGTAGTGTTGTCACCCTGGTCGCATAGTTGCAGGAGAATCTTCAACGCTGGCTTCGCAAGAACTATTCTGGATTCTTCGTGGCACTCCGATAATAGAACCATCAGTTTTTCGACAAGAATGTTCTTTGGAAAAAGACTTTGTAGTCTTTTTAAGGGGAAGTTTAATAGCGTGTGAATGACATCTACATTGTCATCATTGAATCTCATTAATAAAGCACTTTTTACCATCTCTAGGAAAACCTCAGAGACTTCTTCACCACCTTTTGACATTTTCTTTAATGCTGCGATCCGGAAAATTGGATTTATATGATTTAAGCCATCTAAAATGTCTAAAGAACTTTCTGCAATATTAGCTCCAGAATGCCAGGAGATCAAACGTTGAAGAGATTTTTTCGATTTTGGATCGTCTTTGCTGGAGTTTCTTAAATTCTTCAAGTATGCGTCAAATCTGGTTGGATATCGTCGTTCTAAAGACCTATAGAAAGTGGTCAAAAAGTTCTGAGACTCGTCTGTGCGTTCTGTCAAATTTTCATCTACTTTCAATGCATTTGACAAGATGGAGTCTACCTCATCGTCTTCCAATGACATACGAGAAAAAATCTCATCCACCATATCCTGTACACCTTTACTGTCACATGAGTTTGTTAAAATACATTGAAAAGCTGTATCCAAAAGTGGAACTAAGAATTTAGAAATCTTTACCGACATGGTCTTTACTTTACATACCGATTCCACAAACCATGGTACCTCGGATAATCGCTGTACAATCCTCTCGGGAACAACTGATAATTGATTGTATGGTGATATATACAAAGATAGAAGCAATAATGTCGCTTCTTGTTTTAAAATTGGATCTTTAAGAATCTTTATCATTAAAAGCTCCATAGTTTCATCGTTTATCCTGACTTTAGTGGAAAGTTTCGCAAGTATCATATAACTGCCCGCTGCAAAGTCCGAGATAGAACTTCCAAGACCTTTTAAAAGACAAGGCAGCATATGATCAACGTAAATTTCAGTTATTGTGGTCAACTGGTGCACGGCACCTATCAAGGACATTGTGTAAAAAGCGTAAAGTGTACTCAAACTTGTAGCCTGGTCACCATAAACCTTTGTAGCTGTCACCACATGATTACACAAATGTTTTAATAAACCATAGTCTGATGCAACTCGATTCACTAACGTTATTGAAGATAAAGGTACTCCAGGCTTTTGCAATGGTTTTAGCCAATGCCACTTATCCCCAGGATTGGATACATCCACCAATTGTAATGCTCTATGGTAAAAACATTGAATTATGTATTTAGTTTATACAAATTTCAAAGGCATTATTTATCTCTAAATTAAGCAATACATACCTTACAAACATACGAGTCTCATGGTAAGGCAGTATAAGCATAAGAAACTGATCTTTGTTGAACTGATGGATATGAAAACGATGGATCAACCATTCGAGCGCTTTATGTGCAACATTTAATAGAAAATATGGTGACAAAAGGATGAGAAACTTTTCTATTTTTGAATCCAGTTTCTCGTTGACCTTTGCATCTTGAACAGAGCGTTCCAAAGACAAAGAAGACTGTGCAAACAGAGTTCCTTCATATTTTTGAAATAGATTGCTCAGTTTGATTAGATCTTGCAACCCACTTTTACCTGCACATATAATAATATGAATATGAAACATATTTACATAGATAATGGCTAAATAAAATCATTTACGCTACCAATATTTAAGACAGTTTCCCTGTCCAAATTAGCTGCTTCCCTTGGATCAAATAACAAGCTTGAACGTTTTTTGTCTTGAAGTAAAAGCTCCGTTTGTGGAGCCCTGAGTTTCCGCAGTTGCTCTGCCAAGGATGTACCCATCCTGGCTGCTACAAAGAAGTATAATTTATTTAGATACACATGCTATGCAGCTGTAATGACACATGCTTGGCACCCTAGTTTCAATTATTAGTCAAATTAGTTTTTAAAAACGAAATTTCTTTACGATACTTTCTAACCTATGCAAATAAGCATGTAGGAAAATAGACTTTTTACGCCAATAGATATTTGTAAACAATTTGTAGAGGAATTTCTAACTCGGTATAATAAAGGTATTCACAAATTACCTTTCTGCTAGATCAATAGCGTCAAAAATTATTCATGTACTTTTGAAAATTTCATTTACTAGAACTAACCTCAGAAACCAAATACTATTCACGTGGACGCCGCAGATGAGATCAAACCATAGACAAAGAATACAGAAGTCTCCATAGAAGCGCAGTTCCCGTGTTGACGCTTGATACCCAATAAATAGTAACCAAGAGGGACGCCAGATGACAACACGGACGAATTAAATATGGCGCGTTCCACCCATGCATGTCAGCAATATTTTGTCCGACTCGTTCGCTTATCATTTATTTTTTATTAATGATAAATAAAACACTGTATCAATATAATCACAGTACTTATTATCGAGCCTATTTGGCACATATAAACATTCTTTGTTATAAAACTTAATAGACCACGCTTTTTGGTACATACTTCGTCGCTATTCTTCTTCTTCTTGTTTTGTACTCTCTATCTAACTACACGATGAACCAAGGTGTGATTGCACGTTGCCCAATGCAGCATTTCCTCAACTGCGTATATAGGTACAGAGATGAGTTGGGAGATTGCTCACGGGCAGGGTCACGCGATCGCACAGTGTGCTGCCCTCTGATTTCGTACGTTAGCTTTCATCGTTTTTTGCCCCCAAGGGCGGCGCAACGAATTTCTGGTAGGGACTTGCGCAATCGCGATGGCTGTGCCATCTACCAGTTGCCGCTGGCGGCTCACGTATTCGTGATGGTAATACCATGTGACAGTTGACGGTGGTGGCTTACCATTATGGCAATCTCCTAACTCATCTCTGCCAAATCAGAGATGAGTTGAGAGATTCACGAGAAGGATCGAGCGACCGCGTCCTGTTCGACCTCCGGTGGAGGATGCAGCCGGCTAATGCACTTGCCACCTGTTACAAATCTGGGCAGCCGGAGAACCGGCTGAAAAAGTGAAGAACTCCTCACAAAAACTCCAAAACCCTGTACCTCCTCCGAAAAAAATCGCAGCCACTAGCTCGAGAGATCAATTTAAGCAGAACAATCTTCCCCATCAAGCTAAAAAACTGATGAACTCCTCACAAAAACTTCAAACCCTGTGTCTCCTCCGAAAAAAATCGCAACCACTAGCTCGAGAGATCAATTTAAACGGAACAACCTTC
>NW_019394657.1:0-62635 GCF_000612105.2 Orussus abietinus
GTCCGTGTTTTGGTCCAAAGTGCAGTTCGATGCGGAGTGCGTGCGAATAAGCCAAAACAATTCCTCGATGATTGTTCCACTCGTTGTTATTTTTCGATTTAATCTGACGATACTGTCGTGCTTTTGATTCGATATTTATCTTTCGGTAACTGACTCATACTTAGTAAAATGCGCGCCTCTCTATTTAGAGGAAAAATCGGGTAGCCTCGTAACAACTTCGATTATATGGTCTTGAAAAATTTCTGTTAATATTTTGAACACGTGCAGATCTATTCTGATCAAAATTTTTAAATCCCTTATTAGAAGTACCTTCATCCTGAGGATGTACATGGCGTTTCTCTTTATCTTTCTCTTGTTGGATGAGATCTAGATTAGCCAAAGCTTGACTAACTGAACTAAGATTACCATAATCGGTACCGGCAAGTGATTCTCTAACTCGAATCGGTAACTGACATACAATCGTGTAAGACACTTCATAAGTGGATAAAGGTGGGTCAAAATATTGCGCCTCTCGAATCTGTCTGAGAAAATACCCTTGCAGCGTCCCTGACCCATAAGTATAACGTTTAGAACTCCATTTGGTTTTCAACGCGATTTGAACAGGGATCGAATAATATTCCTGCAAGAATCTTTCGGAAAACTCACCGTAATTCAGAAATTCATTGGTTTCAAACCATATTTTCGCAATTCCTTGTAACGTTTCGTCGACAATAAATAATTTATGAGTATCAGGCACTCGTTTTATATCAAAATATTGGTCAAGTTTCGCTATAAATTCTCGAGGATTCATTTGAGACTGTCCATCAAATTGCGGTAACTTTAAGTCCATATGATACGTATTCGCGTCATGCAAAAACCGATTTAATAACGTGGCTTGTACAGCTCGCGCACCGCTAGATTCATCACCTAGACTCTTATTTTGATTCTTGATCCGTTCGACCTCAACGGTTAAACGCTCTAATTTCAAAGCCAAATTTAAATCGCTTTCACGCTCATTTCTTAATTTCTCTAATTCTTTTCTTAATCGAATTAATTCCTCATTTTCGGATCGATTTAACGGTTCGTCGCTAATCACTCGATTCTCATCGCGAGAAATTAGCAAATCCTCGACATCTTGACTTAAAATATCGTCATCATTGAGCGGATCGCTACAAATAACTTGATTAATATCTATTGCCTTTTTCGGCCTACCAGCTTTTTTCTTTACGCCAGTATCTACGGAATTTGCGGGTGGAGTTCTCGAAATTTTACTCATTTTTAAAGCGAATTAATTTTTCAAATAGAAATTATACAATATACAATTGAATTGTGGGAACAATCGTGCCCCACACGTTGGGCGCCAAAAATGTAACGGATGAGATTTCCCTGAGAGAGGGACTTCTAAAAAGACTAGGAGACAAATCAATAAGAATAAACGGGGAAGTCTAAAAGGTCTCTATATTAGACAAATAAGAATGAATAAATAAATAAAAAGATGCGCAAATTATAAATAGAATAAAAAGAGACCGAGACCATTACAAAAACGAACTTAAAAGAATAAATAACAACATAATCGCGCTAACGGAAAACATAACGATACAAAAACAACTAATTTCAATATAAAACGCTACGCAGGAATAAAAAAATAAATAAACAGAAAGGCGAATTACAAAGACAAATATGACGAGAACGAGACGCATCAACTATGTAACAATGTTCGAGAGAGAGAGAGAGGCTTATCTTTCTGGAGTTGTATGAGGGATCGTCCGTGCGGCAGTAGAAGAGATTGCCTTTTTAGGAATCCGACAATTTTACTTCAATTAAGAGTACTTCGTCAGGCTTTGCAGGAGGAACGTTATAACGTCTGACCAGATCGTGCGTCCACGATCGGAATATAGTTCCTCAAATTTCTGGCAACGGCCTTTGACAACGGCAGCCGACTTCTATCTCTTCAACGGAACACCTCTGAGCCTCTTGGTTCCCTCTCTCTTCATCTCTCTCTATTTCTCCCTCCATCTCTCCCTTCTCATATATTACTTATTATCTGGATATATTAAGAATTACCACTACACAGTAGATATGATTAAGTTCGTTTTGGTCTAAGTGATAGATGCTATTACTGAATTGTCTCACAGGGACAAAAATGTATAGTCTGCGACCGAAGGATGGCAATGTACTGCTGTAAACTGAAACCTCATTCCTTTTAATACTTAAAATACTTACATATAGAGTATCGAGTTAAATGTTGTTTGAAGATTCTTTATGAGTTGCACATATATTATTGAGATGGAAATCAGATATAGTAAGAATCATAATGTGTATCGATACATGGAATATTATGGGCACCGTATATTTGAAATAATAACTTGTCTTAATGTATTAATTTCCACTCAATTATCCTAGAAAACAGCGTTAAATCATTTGTTGAAGCATTTGCGCCCGTTTGAAGAAAGATATATTTGGGACACTTCCTGTTTATTTATGCATATCGGGCAGCGATTTGATATTGAACTACTTTTTTAAACTAGCACGTCAGCTATTACAATGAGAATTTTACGTTAAAAAAATGCTACCCATTTTGTTCTAATTGTAATAAATGCTATTACTGAACGAATAGTTAAATTGTATTTTCCGTACAGAAATATAAGACATACGAGCGAATGATGATAACGTGCCAATGTAAGCTGCACCTTATTTCTTTTATTACTTAAAATGCAAATCTTCATTTTTGCATTAAATTATGTTTTTAGGTATTTGTTATGGATAACACATGTATCATTGAGAGAAGAAACAGCCATCGTAACATTTCTAATGTGAGACAATGCGTGGAATTTCTTATATACCACATATTAAAATTAATACCTCGTCTTAATTTAGTAATCTGCACTTAATTAATATAACAAAAAAAGTGAATTTCAGTGACGCCTCTTCACCCACGCTTGAAAAATGTAACGTTTACCGCGGTTCTTGTTTATTTGTATACTAACAAGGAAGGTACCTGAGGTGTCCCCCTCCGATTTTGTTCATTTTTAAATATATTATAGAGTACTAAAATCTAAGGGACCCGTGTTTTTTTTTATCGGCGGATATACACTTTTAGGGGGTGAAATCAGGCTTCAAAGTTGGCCGTGCAAGGGGGTGCGTTGACTGTTTCATATAGAAGCACTCGACCGATTTTCATGAAACAACCGTCCAAATGTAGAGAATGACAAATTATGAAACATGCATTTGGAATATTTCGAAAAAATTCATTTTTAAGGGGTGAGCCACCACTTTGAATACTTCTTTTAACCCTTACGCGAGCAGTAATTGCTCTATCCAAATGAAACTTGGTCAATTCATAGACCAGAACAATAAAAAAAAAGCATATTTTGGTTTCTTTCGAAAAACGAATTCTAAGGGTTGTAACAACCCTTTAATAAAATGATGTATAATTTCGTTTTAAAACCAGCTTTGTACGACTTTCTTGGACTTAAAGGACTTTAATGATTAAAATTAATAAAAGAATACGATCAGGTACCATCCGAGACATTCGAAGGGTAAATTACCCCTTGGATTCAAAGGAATGTGATTCGTAGAATATAAGACAGTCGAGTTACCTGTCCTCGCAACTAGTGCGTAGCCGCGTGGTGACGCCGCGCAAACGAGCAGTATGCTGTGCCAGGTTTTCAAACACTATATGTAAGTAATATTTCGGTTTGTTCAGTTTCGTTCGTTACGTTCGGATTCCATTATCAGTCTACCTGATATCAAAGAACGATTGCTATCAAATATTACTGTGAAGGAAAAATCGAAAGTGAATCACATGTCTGGACGAATCGTGTAGACGGATTACATTGTTTTATATTTAGAATGTATTATTATAAAAACTGAACGTAACCGAGTATGTATTTTTCATTGCAACTGTAGTTCTTAAAGATGAGAGAATGAAATATTACTTAGATATAGTGGTTGAAAACCTGGTACTGCATACTGCTCGCTCGCGCGGCGTCACCACTTGGCTATGCACTAGTTGCGAGGACAGCTAACTACACTGCCTTATATTCTACAAATCACATTCCTTTGAACCCAAGAGATAATTTACCCCTCGAATGTATCGGATGGTACCTGATCGTATTCTTTTATTAATTTGAATCTTTAAAGTCCTTTAAGTCCAAGAAAGTCGTAAAAAGCTGGTTTTAAAACGAGATTATACATCATTTTATTAAAGGGTTGTTACAACCCTTAGAATTCGTTTTTCGAAAAGAACCAAAATATGCTTTTTTTGTATTGTTCTGGTCTATGAATTAACCAAGTTTCATTTGGATAGAGCAATTACTGCTCGTGTAAGGGGTAAAAGAAGTATTCAAAGGGGTGGCTCACCCCTTAAAAATGAATTTTTTCGAAAAATTCCAAATGTATGTTTCATAATTCTTCATTCCCTACATTTTGACGGTTGTTTCATGAAAATCGGTCTAGTGCTTCTATATGAAACAACAAACTCACGCCCTTGCACGGCCAACTTTGAAGCCTGATTTCACCTCCTAAAAGTGTTTATCCGCCGATAAAAAAAAAACACGGGTCCCTTAGATTTTAGTCCTCTATAACATATTTAAAAATGAACAAAATCGAAGGGGGACACCTCAGGTACCTTCCTTGTAAGGGCAATGATTTAAGTGTGAACTGGCTACTTTTTTTAGCTGGCACGTTTGCTATTACAATCAGAATTGTTAAGTGCAGACAATTGAGCCCGTTATAATTTACTTCAGGCGGATGCTCTTATTAAACGGATGGTTAAATTGTGTTACAGGAACGGATATTTAAGTCTTATGCCTAAGTTGAGATAATGCACTTCTATGAGTTGGTGGGTGATTCCTTGTATTGCTTAAAGTACAGAAATATAGAACACTAAAGTAAATACAGTTATCTCAGTCAATTTAATCGAATATTTGCATTTATGAGACAAGTTGGGGATTTGAAAAGAATATGAAACGCTTATTTCAGGCCATGTAGAAACTGTAAGAAACAGCAATAAATCAAAATAATTGCAACCATTTTTATTATTTGAAAATCTTTCAAGAAGCAATATTATATGTGTTCCTATTACTTTCTCATGATTACATTTTTCTGTCAAAGCACGGTTTACTTATTTTCTTTCATTTGTTCATATTTACAGTTAATTCACTCCAGGCGCCTTCCAGGAGCTCCACTCGAAGTTTTGATGACGACTGACGTTGACTTATCACAAATTGACTAAAAGACTGACTAGCCCCGACTTCTGATCGGACTGCTGGTTTTATTAGCAGGATATTCCAATTGGTGGGGGTTTCCTAGGGCGCAGGTGAGGGTGGACTTCGGAGTCGTGCTGATGCGTTGCGGAGTCATCAGGTTGTTTGCCCCGGGTCGGTCGTGACTTTTGGAGCCGTTTGGCCGGTGAACTCGTTGAATTCTTTCGCAAGAGTTTCGCGTTTCTGTACTCGGATTTCCATGGCTGACTCCGGTTAATGAANAAAAGAACGGCATCCGTTATCAACAAGATTCCGGAACGATATTCCTGGGCCAGACTTCCCAAGGCGGTTATCCAGCGCCAAATGGCTGTTTTATAAGCTTCTCGATGTCTTTCGAGACTTTGCTGATTTAATTCCTTCGCTATCCCTTTTGCGACTTCAAGATATCTGGTAGTTTCTCGAGTTAGATTATCTAATCGTTGATGGATATTCTGAAATTCGGATCTTACTATTGTTACGTCAAACTGTAACAATTTATCAATCCGCACCCAGATCAGCTTACCTGCTGCGCGGATCAACAAACCCCCTTTTTGGCCACGAATTTAATCGTCGAGCCAGGGACTGGGGCGCACAGAGGGTCAAGGCGGAAATAATCAATGCTTAGGGGTTCAACAATAACAATTTTTATTTATAGGGAACAAAAATAAAAATAATCTACAGTTACAAATACAAATCGGTCTATCGTATGGGGTCAATTTCGTCAACATCAGTTAGACTTAAGAGAGACCATGGATATCAAAAGCACGAATACGCAATAAATTTGTAAATGTCGGAATTTCACCTCGCAGACTTACCTTAGTAAACCGAAGGGATATGTCCCCCTAGTCTCTTTACGCGGGGAAGCAACAACAAATTCAATACAATAGCGAACCAGGATCCAAGAAATAAGTAGAACAGTCGACAGAAAATATTGAACCCGAAAATGCTGTTAGGAAGGTACCACTTTTATGTCATATTTTAAGAATGGAATCTAAAAATAAGCGCGTGATCAGATTTGCAAGATAAATATTTAGAGATAGGATTGCAAAAATTTAATATTCGCAGAAAGCCCTTCCTTACGAACAGAATTCAATAGCCTGATTCAAGAGTGGAACTAAAGACAAAATTGAACAATAAATAACAATTTATGAACTACCAAAGTCAAGATCTAAGGATGACAACTCTAAATAAAATCTCAACATTAAAGTTCAGAGAATAAAATTTAGACCGGAATTTAATACTAACATCCGGGGATACAGTTTAACAACGGAGCTTAATCCCGAAATTCGAATCGAAGTCAACTCTAAATAAAATCTCAACATTAAAGTTCAGAGAATAAAATTTAGACCGGAATTTAATACTAACATCCGGGGATACAGTTTAACAACGGAGCTTAATCCCGAAATTCGAATTGAAGTCAAAAGCAAGGTTCAGGTCAAATTTCAGGAATGGAGGTTAAGAGCAACGCTTAATATCAAAGTGCGGGGGTAAACTAGGAAATAAATCCTTAATCCCGTATTCTATCAGTCTGGAATAAATTCAGGATTGCACCTTCAAAATCATGGGTTAACATCACCTTCAAGGGGAAAGGGGGGAATAAATATCCGGTTCCAACGACAAAAAGTGAAATTAAACATCAAAATTTAAAACGAAGTATAGAATATCAAAGGTAAGGATAGAAAATAAATATCAATTCTAAAGGATAAAGGTAGGGAAGAGCAATTAAACTTAAAAGGGATAGAGGTGGAGAACGAGGATCAAATTCCAAAGATCAGGAATGAGTTATTACTTGGGGTGTTATACCGAAATTCAAAACCACAATTTAGGATTATGACTTCTATATAAAACAATCAACACCTAATTAGCATAGGACTTAATCAAGATTCCTCAGAAAGCAAACTTCAAATTTATAAATTAAAGTTAATCAAGAAATAGACCATTCGAACCAGATCTCAATAAAGTATTACGAGGAACAACTGCAGGGTCGCTTAATGTTAGGAGGGAATCACTTTTACAGCAACATCCAACGAGATATTCAAAATTCAATGGTTAACATCAAATACCAGTTCGGGTGACATTCCACTTGCACTATCAAATTTCATCATAAATCGCAGGGACAAATATAATATTTCAGAAATTTTAATCACTTTACTTATAACCGAATGTCTCAAGATTAGAACTAGATCCAGGATTCATTATACGAGATGCGAGTAAGTCGGATAACACAATCTAATTCTACAAGATCCACAAATTAAAATCGTACCAATCTTAATTAATCCGAAATTTAGTATAATTCTCAAAATTAAATCAGGCGGTAAGCAGTTCAGTCACGCAATAATTGTTAAATCCAAAGGTATAGAGATTATTTGAATTGATCCGTAACAGGTAGATTAATTTGATACGCCGAAATTTGACTCACGAACTAAACGTCAAACCAAGCTTCGATAAGGTAACACTGAAATGGTGCACTCACTCAACGGGTAGGATTCGTGACGAACTTAATAGAACACTACGATGGCAATAACAGGTAATATAATTTGACAAAGGAATAAGGGCCAATTCACCAAGTAAAATCTCTCGCTTTTAATTACAATAAACCCGCGCGTGAATCGAGTAAACTTCCGTCGGTGGTTCGACTCCCGGATCCAAGAAGTGAATTTGAGCAAAATGGCGCGAAACCAATTATAAGTTATTAACAAAATGGGGGGGGAGGGGTCGACCGCGTCAATAAAAATAGAGATAAATTTAATATTCTAACCTTCGGTGGGGTGCAACTTTGTCCTTCCCTTCTTAACGTCCACTTATCCTGTGGGCCTTGGTCGATTGTTCCTTCTGGATTTGAGTTCCCTGGGGGTTTTCCCGTGGTCTTTTTTTTTGTCACTTTTCGATGCGGTTCACTTAAAATTTTTGAACGGAGTGCGCTCCCGGCCGAGCTCCAGGTTTTCCGCGGTCTCGCGGGCCTAGGAGTAGGGGCAAGAGGCCCTCCTAGGTGGGGCCCATTTTCTGCTGCATCTTCAAATCTCTGGAGCGCGGTAGCGCCTCCAGGACAACGAACCCAGTGCTGACGCGGGGTTTCGTGCCCGGGGATCTTCCGACGGCGCGTGGACTTCGGCCCCCGGGTGGGTCCGTGCGCATTTCAGGAATGCCAGCTCTGCACCTTACTTCCGTTTCGGTGCAGGGCTCGCTTCCTTTAAACCTAAATTAAAATCTAAATTTTAAATTCTACTCGTTTATTACCCGACTGCAGGACATAACAGTATCTTGAGGATACAGTCCAGGCCATAGCCAAATTGGGACAGCCGCGAAAAACAGAAAAGATCATGATGAAATTTATGCCAAAAGCTGCGAAGCTAGTGGTCAAGAAGCTAGAAGTGAAACCGATAATTGACCTAAAGGCGTGGAAGAGGCACCGAAAGATAGTCACGAGTGAGAAAGAAATGAATATCGAGCGTAGAAGGGAATCGTTCCCTACGGATCCGACGATCCGAGTGTACGACCGTACTGTAGTAAGACCACCACCGAGAAAAATAAACTAAGAATCACCAACTCAAGGTGTAATCATTTGCGAGATCCCCAGAACCTAAGCGAAAAAGGGAACGAAGGAGGTCGAAATTTCCTTCAGAAAATTTCAATATCCTTCGGGGGGACAGTTGTAACGGGGCGAATTGGGAACGCTTGAGCGAGAGCGAAATCGACGGCGATCGACGCGTGCGCAATAACCTAAGAAATAGGCGATGCGAAAAGGGCGAAAAGTAGGAGGAAGCCTAGGAGTAGGGAGAGGCCGCGAGACTCCAGGAGACTCCAAGCAGAATAGGATGAGTTCTCATAGAGGACAGGCGTAGATAGCTAGGAGAATAAATTGAAATATTACAAATTTAATAAAGCTAGAAAAGATTCAGGTTCCAATTGGACATATAGTTAGAAGGTAGAAAGTCAGGAGTCAGCCAGAGGCAAACTATTGATGAAATAAAGTTTATAGGAGAGTTTTAGGAATTAAATCCCAACCCCAGCGATCTTTGCCATTGAGGTAGCCGTCGCATCCCTAAATTCGAAATCCTTTTCAAACCTAAACCTGGGACTGTGCTATGACAGCAATTCCCAAGAACACGAACATTAGATCGTGAGAAGAAAAGAAAAGTGAAAGAAAAGGAGCCATACCTTCGATTGACAGAAGTCAATCGAAGCAGATTCGCAGAAAAAGAATACAAAGAAAGTGTAGATCCGTACTTTCAGCCTTGTTAATGCGACAGCTCTGAAGCAGGAACTAACACTATCTTCAATTGTGAAAGACTGCTCGGACTCAATCATTGAGATTGCCTTCGATCTGCCGAACTTTCACAGTCGATTCGAAGAATCGGAGCACGAAGAAGTGCAAAACAAAGAGCCCAACACAACATATCCTCTCAACCCTCAAAACCCTAAGACCAGTGGATAGCCGAAACTGGATAACCTAAATTAAGTTAAAACTAACACTTGCAGAGCAATACTCCACGGAGTGAATGCATTAATTCAAAGCAAATTCAGGACTTGGTTAAAACGGAAATTAAGGAGTTAATAGGATTCCGAAATACTAGGAAACCAACCCAATCGTACCCACACCTTGAATCCTTTTTATCCGGATTCGATGATGAACAGTTGGCGTACTCTCATGAGATAAATCGTCAATCTGAGAATTCAATTCCGATCCAAAATAAATCCAGCACAACCAAGTAAAAATAGCTAAATAATCATCAGGCAGAGTTGTTTAAGAACCCCGGAGCATTCGAGATATCGAAAAACGAGATCGACTCGGAATTTCGGCCCCGATCAGCTGAGCGACGCTTAGACTTATAAGAAACCGAAACATTGTCTGCGCGGCACGAGACATAGCGATCCTTCTCTAATTCGCACGCCTGCCTCTCTCTTACTCGGGTCTTCGCACCTCGGAAACCGGTGATTTAATTTTCCCGGAAAATTCTGACGCGGCTCGGACTCACGACGGTGTGGAGTAGACGGTGCATATTGCACGGCCTAATCCGTACTATTACATACGCAACGGTGAAACAAAATCCACCGAATCCTGTCAACGGTACGAGAGATTCTTCTAGCAATGCAATCTCGAATCAAGGTTCCTGTTCCGTCACATCACCGACAGTCATGTGTTTTAAATTCATCGCGGCTTTAGAAATGTCAGACAAATTTCCAGAAAGGGACTTATTGCCTGCTTGGGCCAATCGGGTCAGTTGTCAATTTAGCAATTTCCTCACTTCGAAATCCGTTCGTAAATGTTAGTTTTTTACGATACGGTTATATTGCCCTATACGCCCCATTGCGGAGGTTTAGGGTTCTTTAGAATTTCCTCGGGTTGACCGTCAGTAGTAGGAAGTGGCCGGTTCTGGACAGATTAGTATGCTTGCACACGTACACGGGCACGCACCCATGCACACCGCTGGCCTATGCGTGTGAGTCCCTTTACCTCCAACCGCCTTGCCTACCCCGCCCGTCGGACCCCGCTCCACCCTCTGAAACGTTGACGCAACGTTTCCTCCCCCACCCCCCGCGGACGACACCATCGCGATCGGAATTTGCCGTCAGCCATTCGATTCCCCGAATTCTGCCATCCGCCACTCGATTCCAAGAATCGCGTCGGCACCTTTGGTCCCCGCAGCGGTGGAAGACTCGCGATGAAATTCTGAGAATTCCCGTCGATTTAGGAGGACAGCCGTTATCTCCCTCGATGCAGGAACCCGTCGGCCATTCGACACCGGAAGATTCGCGCGACGTAATTCCGCGAATTTGGCGGCTCTCGTCGGTCAAAAAAATTCGCGGTACGGATATCAGGCAGCAGTCGCAATTCTAAGAATTTTGTCTGTCGATTTTTGAGGACATATATAGAGCCCTTTAGACAATTCCTTGAAGACCTTGAAATCTTCGCATATATAAAGCCCTTGAGGATGCGCCACTGTCATTGTTTGTAAAACCTTCGCATGCGATACAAATGGATTCTGCAAAGTGTAAGAAATTGATTGGGATTATGGAGGAGGCGTATAAACTTTTGAAGAAACGAAGTTCGAACGCGGAAATTGAAAAGTGAGTCTTAATGCTATTCTTGAAATAATGAACAGTAGTGATAATCGTCGAAGAAATGTTTCAAGCATAGCGACTTTTTGCACCATGAACATCGAATAATAGCAACATTTGTGCAGCCTTCAATTTCGCAATGTGTCTTACAAGAATCTCCAAAACTAAAATCAACAGGGTTTTCAAACTGTTCTGGTCTTTCATCAATGTATCCGCTTTTGTACCAAGAATATTTAAAAAGATTAATGTATCTTGGAGACGATAGTTGGTTGTGGACTATTGCAATTTGATGATATTGTTCCTTAAATGCAGATTAATATCATAATTCATCAAAACAACGCTATCTCAAAGATGCCATACATAATTTTTCCAAATCATAAAACCATATACATCAAGCGGTTGTATTTTCCCTGTCGTCCCTGTTGGTATTATTTTTAAATCCAGATTTTTATTTGTAGGCTTTATTTCTTTGACTATATTAGGACAGTGACCACTCCACGAATCAATTAGCAATACGCTGGTTGGCCCTACACTTGGAAAATATATGTCCTTTAACCAAATTTTAAAGTGTTCTGAAAGAAGTAAAAACAACTGTTTACTTATTTCTTACAAGAGATGTAAAGTAGGTGATTTACCCCCATACCTGAAGTCAGTTTTCCGGATTTTGAAGCCTCAACGATCACATTTTCTGGCTTGAATAAATTTGCTTCTACTATTGGTCCGAATCTTCCTGCCTGTTCTTTCAAAACCAAGAAAAGAGGTGATAAAAGTTTTCCATCACCTGATATTAATGGCTGCACAGTGTAACTGTGAGTTGTCGATGAAACAGACTGAACCATACATTGCACTTATTTCTCCCCTTGAACAGCTAATGCTCTTCCAGAATGCATTTCCAACTGGAAACCGCTTTGGTCCGAATTGTATACGTTTTCAATCCCAATTCTTTTTACAGAACTTTTTACAATAGTAAGAAATTCGTTTGCTCGCATTTCTAATTCTTCAGTATTTTCCAAAGTTTTTCTCATAACAAACTTGTTAATTTTTCTGGACACTATCCTGTGTGCTTTTTTGAATTTTGGACAACCAATTCTTTGAAGCAACAAATCTAAAGTCTTCATGACCTATTTCTTTTTGTGCGTACAAGGCCCATTTACGTAAATCCTTATCGTGAACAATTAACCCTGCTTCAACTGCCGTTTAAAAACTTTCTAACGTAAATTCACAAATTCTAGAAATTTTTTCTCTATATGTACCACCTTTGTTTAATGTATGCGCCCATCGTCGCAGCTGTCGTATCGAACACACTCTCTTAAATTTATGTTTCACACTCTCAATACTTAAATTTCTTCTTCTCCCACTTCGCCAGTATTCAACAGCTCTTGACTTGTAGTCATACGATAAATCATCATCATCGCTTGTACATTCCTCTGTTGGAAATGCAGGTGACACATGTAAAAAATGATGAACTTCATCTTCTACTGTTTGGAAATCAATGTCTTTAAACGGTTCTTGAAAATCCAAAGAGTCTTCAGTTGTAAATTCAATATCATTAAATTCGTTAATTGAATCCATTAAAATGGACTCTATTTGATTTTTTAAATCAATTTCCTTATCATTGAAAGGAGTCTCTTCTAACTTTAGAGACTGAAATGTCGTAAGTAAAAGATTAATAACGTTCATAGGATTTACCTTCATCTTCGAATATTCACAATAAGAAGAATTTACTGATCACGCAACTGCAAGCCCGCAAGCAAACTCTTTCTTGACAATGAAGATCCGAGGGAACGAAAGACTTTTATACTGGTCTCGACAAGTCGATAATTTCATCGAAGAATGTAAACAAGAAAGAAAGAGACAATAGAACTGAATCACATATCTCGAGAAGTCGATAACGTTAAAAATGTAAACAGGCACAATCATTGTTCGGTTTCCATTATCAGTCTACTTGATATCAAAGAACGATCAAACATTACTGTGAAGGAAAAATAGAAAGTGAATCACATGTCTGGACGAATCGTGCAGACGGATTACATTGTTTTATATTTAGATTGTATTAATGTAAAAATTGAACGTAACCGTGTTTGTATTTTACATTGCAACTGTAGTTCTTAAAAATGAGAGAATTAAATATTACTTACATATAGTGGTTGAAAACCTGCCACTGCATACTGCTCGCTGGCGCGGCGTTACCACTCGGCTACCACTAGTTACGAGGACAGCTAACTCCATTTTCTTATATTCTACGAATCACATTCCTTTGAACCCAAGGGGTAATTCACCCTTCGAATGTATCGGGTGGTACCTGATGGTATTCTTTTATTAATTATAATCGTTAAAGTCCTTTAAGTCCATGAAAGTCGTACAAAGCTGGTTTTAAAAGGAGATTATACATCATTTTATTAAAGGGATGTTACAACCCTTAAAATTCGTTTTTCGAAAAAAACCAAAATATGCTTTTTTTGTATTGTTCTGGTCTATAAATTAACCAAGTTTCATTTGGATAGAGCAATTACTGCTCGCGTAAGGGGTAAAAGAAGTATTCAAAGGGGTGGCTCACCCCTTAAAAATGAATTTTTTCGAAAAATTCCAAATGCATGTTTCATAATTCTTCATTCCCTACATTTTGACGGTTGTTCCATGAAAATCGGTCGAGTGCTTCTATATGAAACAGCAAACTCACCCCCTTTCACGGCCAACTTTGAAGCCTGATTTCACCCCCTAAAAGTGTTTATCCGCCGATAAAAAAAAACACGGGTCCCTTAGATTTTAGTCCTCTATAACATATTTAAAAATGAACAAAATCGGAGGGGGACACCTCAGGTACCTTCCTTGTTAGTCTATGTTATCCAGCCGCGGATATTGGCTGGGTTAAGGTTTTTGTGAACTAGGAAATCCGATCTCAGTCGCAGCGTACGATCTGGAGGACACGAAGGTGGGATTTTTGTGAAGAATTTTGGTGAATTAGGATGTAGGAGTGGCAGCTATGCCAGGCTCACTGGAAGACGGGACCTGAAAATAATTATATCAATGATCATTTGTTCTTGTAGGGGTTCCTTGCCTGCACTCGAATTGTGAGCGGTAATACTCGGTCATCGAGCACAGGTGGATCTTCAGGTCCACTTGTCGCTATCGACAGGTGGAAACTTCTTCGCTTAGGCATCTGTGCGGCTCAAATCGTGGACGGCAATACTCGTTCATCGAGGAACGAACAATCTCCCAACGAAGTTATTCCCGCGGTTTTCGAGAACTCAAAAAGCGATCGATTCTCCTTATTTTAATTACGGTGGACTGCCAAGAGAAATCGCACTTCCTCGTGCCGCGATCGATATCGAAGAGACCGTTCTGGCGACGCTCCGCGCTTCCCTCTCCTGAGGCTTCCCCACTCTTACGCCATCCTACTTGCGCATGTCCTACGTATGCTGAAATAATGGCCACGGTACAGTTTCGTGCACTTTGAATTTGCATCCGTTACAATAAATACATTAAAATTATGTCAATCCCGATTGTTAAAAGAAGTAGATATGTGATCGTGAATTGTATACTTGATTTTGTAATATTATTTAAATGCTTTTTGTCTGGAAACTTTATATGTAATACACATTTTTTGTATAGAAGGTTCAAATCCTTCCTGTACGCTGCGAAGTATTAAGTTGAGGAATAAGTTCCCGCCGTTTTTAACGTAACGCAATGTAATTAAAATGGCGGGAACTTATTCCTTAACCTCATATTTTACATGGATGTTTTTGTGGGGATAGTAACTAATAATTTCAGTTGTTTTGGGGCCATTTAAATTATTTAGTTTATAGTTAATATAATGTAACCGAAATTATCATTGGAACGGTTATGACGGATACATATGTATTTGGAAAAGTTTTTTTACACCTCTGAACGTGTTTCTGATATTACAAATATATTAAATTTCAATTCGAAGGAAATCTTTTCGAGTTTTCGTGTTTATCCTTTGGGCTCAACACAGATCCCCTCATATTCACGAAAATAGTCAAACAAGTAGCTACAATTTCAAGAAAAGGAGAAACTATCTGTCGGTACTGTGTACTGGCGAACATGAATGGCTTCCCTCCCCGAGTAGAAATGATAATAGGGCCCTGTTCGGGTTTCAATAAGTGCAGTTGTTCGGGGCCCAATAAAACCGGTAACGCCGTGCCCTCGTCAGAATCTCATCAGGACCTCGTCAGGGTGTCATTGGGTTGTCAAAAGAATGTTTTACCACAAAGACGAGAGATTCAAGAAGCGGTGGGAGTAATCTTCGACAGTATTAAAGAATTGTATGGCGCACGTCAGACAAATGGTAAAAGCGCCTCCATTATTTTGTAAAAATAACGTGTTTCAGATAAATAATATTTAATACATTTTATTATCCTGTAGTGAGGAAAAAATAATATACCGGACAACGACCCGATGAGGATCCCGATCATATGAATAGGGTAACCCGGCGATATTCAGATCAGGTTCCGATCATATGCCTCATCGGGACCCAATTGGAACCTGAGTTTGACATGATCAGTTCCTGATCAGGTCCTTATTATCATTTCGACTTCGGCTGCGGAGGTGTTGCCTTCCCCGGTCGCGCGGGTCCTAGCGGTGGAAGTAACGCAAAATTTGGATTGCCCTAAGCAACAGAATGGTTTTTCCAAAGAAAAAAGATGTTCAAGGGCAAACAGAATTAATAAATAGCAATGAAATATTACTTTGAAATGTTTCTAACCAATGTCATGCAGTTTTTTCAATATGATTACTCACAAAAGTTTTTGAACAAGGTACTGTTACGTAGACACCCTCCGTATCCTAACATAGGAAAACCCTATTTTCCAATCACCGGAGCTAGCCATGGAAATCCGATTACGGAATCGTAGTTAGGAAACTCTTGCGAAAGGATCCAACGAGTTCATCGGCCAAACGGCTCCAAAAGTCATCGACCAACCCGGGGCGAACAACCTAATGACTACAAAACGCATCAGCACTACTCTGAAACGCCACCCTCACCTGAGCCCTAGGAAACCCCTACCAATTGGAACATCCTGCTAATAAAACCAGCAGTAAAATCGAGACGACGTGTATTTAGTTAGTGTCCGTTCTTACGCTACACGTCAGTCTTCAGTCAAGTGTCATATCATCGAACTTCGAGTGGAGCTCCTGGTCCCCGGTACTCCGTTCCTAGCGAGTCAGAGACCGAGACCACCGGACTCCCTGCCAAGGACCACTATCCTGCGAGCTGCAGTAGCGCCATCCGGTACTCCAGCGATCCAACCACCGAGTGAGGACCAGACGGCGGCACTGCGACTTCCGTTGGCTTCTAGGAGACCTCCAACCCTAGGGCACGCCACGGGACGAAGGTGTTCACGCACAGTCATCCGGCTGGGTCGATCAAAAGAGACTGTCACCGAATACGGCCGCTGAACAAGCCAGGTAAAGGATCCTTCGCAAGCTCGACTCATCCTCATTTTCATTCTAGTCTATTTATTAACCCTTCATCTTCGATCAAACCCGAATTCTAATCATCATTGTGACTTCCATGCCTTGCTCCGGTTAGCCGGATAGATTAAGAACCCCTTAACTCCCTCCAAACAGCTGAGCTCGAATCTCAGCATCGCGAGACAGAACCACGCGTAGACCGCCATTAAAACAGTCAGGAATTCCCGCATCAGCACTCCGGCGTCCAATAACCTACCGCCGCTAAGGCGCGCTATCACGACACCCGAACCGCCGCGACGCGGAAGTTTATTAACCTAGAGAAAGTAGGTCAAGGCACGTCGGGCGCCCTCCCAGCTGATTGTAGTTCACACCTCACGGACGAATAAATGCAAACTATCTTACTATACTAGCCACATTGCCATTCGATCGCACCACTTCTTATTCCTCACTGACCTAGATCCCACCAGAGGAATTGATCTAGCCGTTCGGATCAATCTCCTCACGAAATTAAAATACTCGTTGCGCGCAAGATTCGGGTAATCTCTATCCGAATCACCCCGGCCTCGCATCCACTCGGCCGCCCCGTAACAGTACATTAAGGTAATAAAGCTCACTATAATTTAAAAGGCTGGTAAAAGCTAAACAATCAAGTATTTTAGGAAGGGGAAATAAGTAAGGTGTACGTGAATGATGATCACTTCAATTACAAACTATAGAAATAAAATACAATTTTAAACAAAAACGTAATTAATAAACTTGTAGTATGATGCTACTGGGCTTTGTTACTTGCGCGTATGAATGATAAGGCCCACGGACATCGGTGGTAAGATCCAACCGACTCTGCACATTAATTTACACAGGGTAAGTTATCAAAATCTTAGAATGTTACCCACAGGGATTCTTCGTGAAGCCATTTATTGCTCAAAACACGTTGCCGCATATCAGCAACTCTATTTCCTTGGCAAAAGCTACAGTACTAGTTCTGGGTCTTCTTTGAGATACCAGGTTTCGTTTCTCTTTAGATAATTTGCCCAATTTTTGTTGTGATGTCGCATTTACAACAAGTAGTCACAGTCTCTTCTCCTTTTTGATAAGATCTTTCGTTGTGCTATGTTGCACTATGTAGGGCATTATTACCCGTACGGTGCAATTTACATTTGTAGGTAATGATTTTTGAGACAACAAAACTAACATGACAGTATATATAAAAAGATATAAGGTACTATGCACCGGCTCGAAAAAGACCTTCACAGAACGTGATGAGAAGCTTAAATGCTGTAACCAAATTTTATAAATTCCACTCGGGAATATTGCACATTGACTTCGGTTTACCATGGATACTACCACAGTCCCGACAACACCCACAATAGACTCTTGATTGTGCTACTGGTTGGCAGAGGGAATCACAAACTTGACACTTATATTCTATAGCGAAAAATAAGCATTGGATTTATTACCTTAAGTTACCTTGGTATATTAAAATGTATTTTATTAAAGGTTAATTAGTTTCTCTGCGATTCAGTTGCTCCATTCACATAAACGATGTATGGAGATTATCTTAGTTGTAAAGGAGGATAGTGTATTCAATTTTATCTAGTTAAATGCCGAGGGAAAATTTGTATTGTATCTAATTTCGGATATAGAAACTATATTATGTTTTTCTGCCAGGTATGTAACGGCTGTGTTCATGTTACGTAATTATGTTTGATGGGTTATATTGTTATGTTTTATATCTTTCTTCCTACCCCTCGAATAAATAAGCACTCGTATACAATTAAATGGATAAATAAATAAGCACTCATAAATATAAGTTTTTTTTAAGAGGGATTTTGCGGAAATATGTGTAAAAATGGTGAATCTTTCCATTTAAATCCTTATCAAGAAGTTCAGTCGTGTCTCGTACAGGGAACCTGTCGTAGGGTGAGCTCGACCGAAGTTCTCTTTATTGCTCTTTACCCTGCGACACGTCGCAATCAATGCGCTTTGTATAGGTAGTTGACAAGGTGATTCCCCAACCTCAACTGTTAAAGATGCAATATCCAATTAATATCTGCTTTGAAATTGATATATAATGAGTATTCATCACGATATTCTAAGGATTACGTTCATCCCAACTTTTTTCCGCAGAGATACTTTTTGATATGTGTCTATCAAATATACATCCCTCCACCTTCCCTTCCCACCCTTCACCCCTCTCCACCGCTATATCCCTCCCGCCCTGTCTTTATGCATCTGTCTTTTCTCCTCCCTCTCCCCTCCCTAATGTAATTAAGTACAACATATTTTGAGTTACACCTCCCCTTTCCACCCTTTACCCCTCTCCCCCCGCTATATTCCTCCCTTCCTCCCTCCCCCTATCCCTCTGTCCTTTTTCCTCCCTCTCCCCTCCCTACAGTAATTAAGTATCAAGAAACTTGTAGTGTCGAATGCTCGAATGATGAGCGAAACGCGATATGCGTGTTTGAGTCTCAGCCAGACGCTACCGAGTACTTAACGCCAAGGATTCAAATTTCAGGAGTGGGGGAAATGAGAATCTGCTCTCTTCATTACCGTTGAAAAAGAAATGAGCGTTTGACCAACTTAAAAAATCATGCAGAAAAGCACGATTTTTTTTTAATTTACCCGACTCCAATTGATAGTATGTACGCGAAGATATGGCAGTTTTAATTTTTAAATGTGTTCAGAATCGTTGTAGTTTATCATCGTTGTTGTACTATGATAGGTTGACTTTCGTACGGTTTTCGTACAACGTATTGAAGCATACCCTGCGGCACGAGCACTAACTACACGAATAAGACGTTGCATTCAGTTGTGGTCTCTCAGTCACCAGTGGCGCTAGTGTATGTACATAAATTATCGTCGGTACCTTCGGTTTTTTTACCGTAGCATTTTGCTTTGGTCAGGTAGACGTTTCAGTATCGAAACTACATCAGTACCACTCGAAATAAAAACTCTAGCAATCGAGTACTTATGTATATAAATAATCTAAAAATGTCAAATGACTGCAATCGGCAGTTGTTCGATATTAATTTTGGAACTCCGTAGATATTCCGTAGATACACTGTAGATACTTTGGAACACCGTAGAAATAGAACCACCTAATGTTCAGGTTAGAGAATGTTTTACAAAAGGCAGTGAAATCAACTCAAATACACTTTTGGTGTACAAAAATATAGCCAAATACATTTATATTTATTCAATTAATTACAAAAATAGCTCAAATTGCTCCGTTCCCNATCTTAATAAATATGTTACTTTTTAACGAATGTTTAATGTAATTATTTCAGTTCTTACAGTGATTTAAAACAGGCGTTGCGCCACTGACACTTTTGTTGCTTCTTTTATGTTTAATATACTGTTTTCTTACATTTGTGTATCAGTTTAAGCAACGTCTGTTTTGATAATTGCAAGTACTTTTTAAATCCCGAAAATATCCCCTCGTTTAATAAATGAATTTGAATAGCCCGCCAAATATTTTAGTTCGCGAAGAAGGTTTACACCAACCGAAGATGGGGGTAGTGCATAAAGCGTTACACCCCAATACATGGCAGTGTCGACCCCCTGATCCTCTCCGCTATATCTGTCGTTTGGAAACGCGATTGATTGGCTGTGCTTCACTTAGTTATTACAGGAAATGTATGTACTGTAGGAAAAAATAGTATAGGACTTTTCGACTTCTTTTTCAACAAGTACAGCGCGGTATAAACCGTGACTACGAGTTCTGTTACACCCTGTATATAGCCTGACTCTTTCGTTTCACCTGAAGAAATGTTTTTAAAGGTCTTAATGTAATAAATAAAATTAGAGGCTCAATGCACAAAATTGATTGGCCTTTTAAATACAAAAAGCACATATTTTATACATTTCACTTTTTATTTGATATTACTTGTTTTTTGAGGATCCTTAGATCTTTGCAGTTAGGATACCGCTTCATTGTCTGTATGATTCCATCTTGTTAAATAAACGAATCTGTAATATCCACGAAAATTCTTTATAGACAACGTTTTCGTGCATAATCTGTCGAGCCAATTTTTTAAATTAAAATAAATATTGTATCGGCTGGAGGTATTATGTACCACCTTAAATCTACTAGTAAAGTAATTGTGGTTACACAACATTTTTCAAAAGCGACTAATGAATAGTTTCTATGCAGATATCGCGGTAAGAGGCAAAATCTTGATATTGGGAGACATGCTGAAGTCTTCGTGGTTTATTTTGGGTGTCTTATTCTTTTTACAATTACAGGTCATTTCAAAATTACCTATAGGTCAATAAACAATTATTTAAAAAGTTTTCGGAACTATGAACCAGAAATTCCGTACACTGGGATTCTGTTAAAATGTAATTTCTCGAGTTTTATAAGAACTTGGCGATGTCTTTTGTCGCATATTTCACGCAAAAAATCATTGATTTATTATTTAGTGGGTGGAATATTATTTTGCAAATTAATTATTTAAGACTGATCCAGGCGTGGGCATTCGTGCGCGCAAAAGTGGCAACGTCTGTACTCACCTCTCCAATGTGGAACATTAATTTATGCTTAATACATTTGAAGGAACGACTAATGGGTCATAATTTAAAAATTGTGATCTGTACTTTCGGGGATTTCTGTTCATTCACAGCAATGGTTTTCATCAAGAGAAATTTCATACACACTGATTTAAAGTACCGATGATTGTTAAGAAAAATATATTTAGCAAATAAAAATTAAATGTCCGATAATGTGAATAGTTGCATTGAAACGCGTGTAACAAAGTTTTGCGGGATCGGCACTGATATGTATCGACCTGTGTCTGATAATTTAAATCAATCTTTAGGAAGCGGAAGCTTACCCGTACACTGCGTTCAGCTGTCTGTGGCATAGTAGCCTTACCGGCGTCCTCCCTGCTATACATTCCGTTGGTGAACGCGATTGGTTAGTTACACTTCGATTAGTTATTACAGGAAAATTGTGGACTGTAAGAAACAATAGTACCGGACTTTTTGACTCATTTCAATAAGGATAACGCTGTATATCCATGTCTACCATTTCTGTTACACGTTGTATATATGTATTTACGTATGAAACTATGCTCAGAAAGACATTGGGTTACATTTCTCAGTCGCTCCCTACGCGGGAATTTTGAAGTATGATTGCCAATATCGGGATGATAACGATCTACTGCGGGTCCATGACTTTCACCGGGATAGCTGCCTGGACCGGGCGACTCATTATTAAGATGGCCGCCGGCACGGGAGATATGCGGTCCTGTGGTGCCAGGGGTGTAGGACCCGCCTACCCATTCCTGATCTGCGTCACCCGGATGGGCCTGACCCAGGCACAGGGGAGCTCCTTGTACAGCATTATCCTTGTTGAAAAAAGAGTCGAAAAGCCCTGTACTATTTTGTTCCTACAGTGCATACATTTTTTATAATAACTAACTGAAACACAGCCAATTGCGTTCCCGAACGGTAGGCATAGCGGAAAAGACACCGGTAGGGCTGCGTTCGGCTGTCTGCTACGTAACAGCCTTACCGGCGTCCTCTCCGCTATGCTTTCCATTAGGGAACGCGATTGATTGGCTGTGCTTCAATAAATTATTACAGAAAAATTGTGCACTGCAGGAAAAAATACTACAGGGCTTTTCGATTTCTTTTTCAACGAGGATAGCTCGGTTTAAACAGTGACCACCATTTCTGTTATACCGTGTAGGCGGAACATAACTCCGTGGCAAAATGGGCTATAGAAGATATAATTAAAGAAGCTGCGGCACATGAACAACAATAATTAATGCATATTGCGATGTGGCTTTTGTCACAAATTGAGGCATCTCGCGTTTTCGACACTCCTTGACGCCAGCCGCACGTCGGCGGCCCTAAATTATGTAAATTACAAAATCATAAACACACATGGGCTCTCAGTCATATTACGGCTAGTTATTTACGCCGCGGCTACCACTCGCGGAAGTCATTGCGGTCCTCGCAACACGTATTCCTTTAAACAACTATTCGCGGATTTCCCTAATATTAATTGCGGCTTCCCCTATGATAGTGTTCTCCTCGGGACTTACGTAAGGGCCTGGAGAGGTGGACCTTCCAATTTCCAGTCTGTTCTCTCGCTGTCCTTTCCTTATCCTTATCCTAATTTTTCTGTTAGGCACACTACGATTCGTCATTATCAAAAGTATCCTTCGAATGAATTCAGATCTCGGCACGTACGCGGTACGGGTCCATTTTGGCCGAATCCGGTTCGCAGATTGGCCGAGCGGCGTCGCGGGCGCTGTTCGGATTGGCTCCGACGTGGCGGCGTCTGCCGTCCAGTGGGACTGCGGTCCTGCGAGCACCACAGCCAGCGTCTTGCCGCACATCACGGCCGCGTTGGCGGCCCTGGACCCTCGAGCGTCGCCAGGGTTACGTGGGTGAACCCCGGAGCGTCCGGTCGCGTGCTTGTCTCGGAAGAATCGGGCCTGGGGAGCGCGGCTGGAGACGGCGACTCCATGTGCCCGTCCTATGAGGGTTCTCTTCTCGTGGGCTTGTTGGCACCATCCCCGTCGCCACCACGCGCCATTCCGGCACCCCCCTCCCGCCATAATTTCGCGAGTGTCCCTGTGCATCCCCCGCGGCCCCACCGCTCATAATTAACCGTACGAATCCCCGAAAACGTTTGGGTGTTCGCTAGTGCCGCTCGCGGGCGTACAATTTATGCTAAAGGTAGATATGGCCGACAGGCAGCCACCTCATCCCTCAAGGGAACGCGATCTCCCTTTAATGTGGAGTGACCACCGATCACCACATTACAATATATATGAATTTTATTACAGATTGTATGTTTTTATATGTATAACAGGGACGAAAAGAAATTATACCAGTGTTATCACGCAGAGAATATTTTAAACATTATAAATGGCGAGTAAACCTTGAATGTAACATTAAACTTGTACATTGTATTCGCACCCTCTTCATCCATTATTCATTCTCTGCATCGTACTACATTGCACGTTCAGAAGGAGGTTAAAGAATATTTTGGACACTTAGCAATCTGTTGTATTTAGAACATATGCATACGGTGGCTGCTGATTAAATTTGATATTTGAATCTAAAGTTAAACCTTTCTGAAAATTTAACATCTCAGTATTATATCTGTACCCTTTGTATACTTTGTATTTGAAATACCACATGTTTGTATTTTTTTATTATTGTATGTTTCACATTTCGAGCTTAATTCACACTGTTTGACAGGTATTCTTGAAAGCTTTAAGCGATAAAAGTAATGTTGGAAGATATGCTGAACTGGATAAAGTACAATCAAATAATTCTTAACGGCATGGACATTTAAAACTACGTGCCTGACTTCCATATCAGAGTAGAGTAAGGTGCAATCAGTGTTGTTCATCAGGGGATGTCGAAGAGTTAAAAATTAATTAAGAAAAAGAAATAATTAAGAAATTCGGTAGAGTTTTGCGCCTAATACATTTATAAGTCTGTGTGAACGGCACCGAATTCTTAACGCCAAAATTCTGCCATATCAACTCGATAAATATTTACTTCTTAATTAAGAACACATTATGGACCCATGTTTGGCATAAGAAAAGTACGTTCCGTTTCGTAGAGTCTGTAAACTTTTCAGATTATTCCACGCCATCCGTTATATGATGCGCTAATCTGAAAATATTCAAGGTCACGTTTCGCTCACTCGACGTATTCATCATCGTCTTCTGCCCGTATTTCTTTCGTCGCAAGCGCAATCCTCTGAAGTTCCATCGAGTGGCCGTAAGCGGCGTCGTGGCAGATTGTCGGAATTAGACCGCAGTTCCATTACGCGTATCGGGTGTCAAACAAAACACGTCGCATCAACGCGTCGTGATGAAACACCAATCAGAACTGTGATGGAAATGACGTATAGAGTTAAACGCATTTCTGATTTTCATGAACGACACGTCGATGCGCCGCGCTTTGTAGGACTTCGGCGTATGCGCAGATAGAGCTTAAAGAAATATTTCTAATAAGTTCTATACGCGTATGTGTCGTTTCCATTACGTCTCGAGGATGGATTAATTTTCAGGATAGCAAATATTAGATATTGGCAAATACATCGTTTCGTGAAGGTATGTTTTACAAAAACGTTTCTTCAAAGTAACGATTAGGCGAACAAAAGGCATGGAATTAGTTACTTCTGCCAAATACGTGCATTATATGCTACATTCAAAATAAAATTTGACTGAAACATTCATAGAATAATAAACAATTGTACGCACATTAGTAATAAAAACACTTCTGCTAAATACATGTATTACATATAAAATAAAATGTACTTTAGAAGTAAACAAATATTTGGCGAGCGCTACAACATTTTTATTCTCGAATGTCTTACATTGACTGAATGCGAAAACGATGAACGTTAATTCATCGTTCTTTAAAAGCGATAAAATCAACCCTGGAATGATTAAAAGAGTATGATTCATTTTTCCGAGGAAGTAACCACTTCGCAATTCCTTTTACTACTACTTGCAACGCGTTAAATGGAATATGTATTGATAGTCGTACTCACTATAGTTTAATATGGTTTTATTTCAAATAATAGTGAGACAATAAACTTTAACAATTTTAGGATAGGCCTCGCCAAATATTTTTCTACTTCTGAGATAAATTTCATTTTATACGTAATACATACCAACATGGAACAAAATTTTTAATACACGCACATAGAATGTTTTCATGCTATGGGATGTTTCAGTTGTAACGTGACAAAATATTTTCCAGTCACAAAGGGATTTAAGGCCGGAGCGAGGAGGCGTTCCTCTGGCAATCATTAGCATTAAGACGTTTTTGTTATGCGAAAATTCATGTTAAAATTGCGATTGACGCAGCTGTGCGCAGGCGCGAAGCGCATCGGTGCGCGGATGTTAAACTTACAGGATTGCTGAAAGCGCTCGGTACCCCGAATTTGGGAGTCCTGCTGCCATCGGCCGGCGGCGGACCTAATTAGCAGCCTACTGACCTACTTCGACTAGGCGAGATGGCAGGTCGGTGCCCGGTAAGATGTTCCGCGAGGCCCACCAGGAGAACATCTGCGTTGGAGCGGAAAACCTTCCGGCGGAATTCTCATTGCCAAAGGGACTACCGTATTGGTCATAGCTCTCATCTTCCCGTCCCGTCAGCCGCAGCGCCTTGTGTCCCGACTCGTTCTGCAGGGCGCCGTGCCGACCTGTCCCGGAGAGCGCCGTGTCGACCGTCCAAGGGGCATTGCAGCTCTGTCGCTTAGGAAAAGGAGCTGTGCCGTCTTCCCCAAGCGAACATCTTACTGGTGAGCCCGAACCTGCCCTGGAAGCCTCATAGACCGCCACTTTCCATCTGTGTCCGCGCCGTGAGCCGATTCCGAGCCATTACCGATGAGCATCCGATTCGTTTCCGAGTAACCTGCAATTTCGATTCCGCCGTCCGTTATTCGATACTGTTCCGTTGGCCGTAGATATTCGTGGCCGGTTTGCGCCGTCTCAACCGATGTAGAACCTGCCCTTCGCGGAGTGTCAGATCGTCCCGTGTTTAAATCCGGTGTGTCCCGGATATCGTTATCGTTAAGGGCTACGGGAGGCATCCCGTATGTTTATTAAAGGAAAATTCCGACGGGGGGACACTACCGCCCGCTCAGTTACATCGCGCCCCGTACCGTCTTCTTTTGATTGTTTTGTAAGAATGTCGTCTTAATTTGTACCGCGGCTGCTTGCGAGCAGGTTTGAGTGGGTGGGTGGTGACGGGCCATCCTGCAAGCCGGTGCCGATTCCCTTGCGCATTTACCATAGGCACCGGGCTCTTACCCAGGTTCTAGGGGGCCAGTAAACGGTTCTCCCGCTAGGGTGTTGTACCCTGCTCGGACTCCTATCGGGGAGCCCGATTTTGTTTGATCGCGTGCCTTGACTTTCTGCTTGTAGTCCCATTTAATTTTCTTATTCTATTTTTATTTTCGAGCTCATTGCCTAGTCTTAATTCTGTGCGAGGAGTCAATTAACTATTGTGACACGCTCCCGTGTGATTGTTCCGGTTAATAAATCTCCCGAAGGGATCGTTTATCGCAGCTTTCCGTTTAATATTATTTTGTCTACCTTTCGACTCTGCGAGTTCCAAGCACAACTCCTCTTCACTCATACCGTTTCCGTACCGAACCCACCGACTCTACCGTTCCGTGAAGGGCGTAAGATCCTCACGGGGCTGAGTGGTCGGTTGGATACGCCCGGGCCGGTCTCAACGATCGGACCCGGGCGTATCCAACCGACGATCGGCCCGGGCGAATCGAATTGCTTCGACTACCGGGCACTGGAATTTCAAGGTGCGCGCGTGCGCATCTGGGGCCCGAATGTAAATCGGTTTTCCAGCAGGGCTTGACCCCTATCGCATGCAGGGTCCAGGGCGTATGACGGTTTGCTGACTAGGGATGGGAAATCGCGTCGCACGGTGTATCAGAAGTTAAAAATATATGTATAATATATGTTCACAGAATGTCCAAAATATTACATTGGATTTTAAACATACATTATACGTATTAAATGCGTTACTAGAACATCAAAATGTTCACCAGTTAAATATGTTCAGTGAATGTATAATATATCGCTTGTGACGAATAACATGAACGAAGGGGACAGGTTCCGGGTCCGCAGCACCCGGACAATCGCTCGTCACTTTCGCCCGATTGTCTAGAAGGAACCGTTCGAGCCACTTAGAAATTTCCAGGTTTCAGGAACGAGACACGAAGTTGGGTGCCAGGCCTCCCCGGAGGCCAAAGAAACAGAATCTCAACTCTCAACAATCTCAAACACATAAAACTCTTGAACGAAACTCAAAATATTAGGCTCGAAATGATCTCCGCCTCGACGATCGTCGCGGCGCGGCGGGCTAGCACAGAGCGCATGCGCCAGGTTCGAAAAGGGCGGGGTAAGACCAGACTACGGGATTGGGGAAAACTCAACGAATTGGGGAATAACTCAAATCGGGGAAATTTGGAAGAATTCACCCGAGAAAATCAAAAAGGGAAATCAAGAAAATTAACAGATTTATACGACCAATAACGAATTAAAAAAAAATAAGTTATCGACAATTTGGCCCGCTGACCATACATAATTACAATAAAAACGGGGTTCGCCGGAAGATCGCTCCAAAGAAAATCAGGACGGAATCTAGACAATTCATAAGTACGGTAGAGTCGCAATAAAAGACGAACTGGCAAAAACAAAAGAGATTCACGGCTACTTAGCGCCGGGAAATACAAAGGGTGAGGAAAGTCCGAATCGGAAATCTCGAAAAACAAATTTGGCTTAAATCTAAAAAGAAAGGGTCGCAAAGCTGAAATTTAATGCATAAAGACAATAATATGCGCCCGCTTACATGGCCTGACGGAATTAAGGTTATGCGAAAAAAATACTATTCTGAACTAATTACGTGACATACCCCCGACACTTTACAACTTTAATCGCAGAAATTGCTCGACGGACGAGTCGCAGAACTAATCTCAAATAAAACGCAAAAGTGACGGTTACAACCAGAAGACAATTGGGTTTTTCCGGCGAGAAAATGGATCGCGAACGCGGGCGACCATGCGGTTGCCGCGCGGCTTCTCCGCCTCCGACCCAGAGGGAAAGACAATAGACAATCCTATGACTCGAATTCTGGCCGCGATAAAAAGACTCTTAATTCTCACACTAGAAAAATCCTCTCGCCGAAGACCAAAACCTTTCACAAATCTTCGCGAGGGACAAATAATCTAACACATCTCAAAAATTAACTCTTGCGAAGGTCAAAACTTTTCACAAAGCCACGCAAGAACAGAGTAAATATTATACTCGAAAAACAGTCACGGTGAAGACCAAAACCATTTACAAATCTTCGCCAGACAAAAAAACGCTAAAGTTTCGCAGCCAGACTTCGAATTACGCGCTCCTACTCAAAATGGCGCGACAGAATATTACCGGGTATAGAAAATTATGGGATACGACGCAAAAAGAAAAGTTGCCCTTGAGTCTGCTCGAGGAATCCCGCGGCCTCCCAAGAGGCTAACCCAAAGCCCGATTTCTGTCCGCCGTAGGCCCCACCAGAGAAAACCGGAAGATCGCCCGTGTGAGACTTATAAAGACCGACTCCACGGTACGCTTCCACTCATCGGCGCGACACTATCCGAGCCCTACGGCTTCACGAAATTTTCTCGGTGACTCTAATATCCCTACGATAGGAGTCCTCGACCAGGCACGTGGCACTTACTTTGATCTAGACATTTCGCCGCCGCTCGCCGGACCCTCAGCTGTAGTCCCTCGCTGAACCGGGAAGTTTCTTCAGTCCTCGGCGAAGATAGACAATTAGATACTCTCAAACAATCACAGATTTAAAGTCACTGCTTGAGGCGTCGATCAGTCGAAAGCAGAGAAAATCGGAGCTCTCCGTGTGCTGTCCTAAATAGGGATTCGGCTGGCCAGTCTGAATCCTAATCAGCGCCATTAATTGGTCGAGACTTCCCTGAATTTCCCGATTTTGGCGGAATCGGGCGTGCGTTGGTTCAGTTCCTGGGGCTGTAGCGAACGGTGGCCCGCCGGGCCTTCCGCGTCTAATCGGCCAAAGTCTCGTGTGAGCGGCCTCTTTTATATTTTTGCGGTCAGTCTCGTGTGAGCGGCCTCTTTTATATTTTTGCGGTCAAAGTCTCGTGTGAACGGCCCATTTTATATTTTCACAATCAAAGTCTCGTGTGAGCGACCATTTTCCGATATTGACGGTCAAGTCTCGTGTGAGCAACCTCAGTATATTATCACGGCCAAAGTCTCGTGTGAGCGGCCTTTTTGAAATAAAATATCTCCTTACTGCTTCTCCTCGGTCGGATCAAGAAGCCGTGTCGACCCGAACTCGAGAATGCTGTCTTGAGTGGTCGACACGTTAATTTCCTTTTTATTACGCGAAGTGCGAACTTCAGTTAATTTCCTTTTGTTTTCGCGAAAGGCGAACTTAAATTCCGTTATCGCAATGTGCGAACTTGGTTAAATAATTACCGTTTTCGCGAAGTGCGAATCATATTTAAAGTATGTCATTTTTCGCGAAATGCGAATTTTCAGTAAATTTTCCTTGTTTCGCGAAGTGCGAACCTTATTGAATTAAAATAGGTTTTCGCGAAGTACAAACTCCCGTTGAATTAAATTCCGTTTTCGCGAAAGGCGAACCCCCCTGTAATCCTCTCTTTTCGAGCTGAAAATTTCTTATGTAACCGTGCCTGCCTTCGATTTAACTGTTCCATTTATAAATTGACAAGTGAATATATGTCCGGATTTTCGACTATTTTAATAGGTTAGCTTTGTGATCTGATAAAATTTAATTGGATCCTAATTACTTCGGAGCAAATGTAATTTACGAAAATTTAATGTATCCGAAATTTTCTCTGTTTCGCGTCGAGTATTTGTGCCGATATTTTGAAATTGCTGCCTTTTCTTGCGCTTCTGTTTCTTGTATTTTTTGTGTTATTGCTGCCTTACTCGCCGAAACCGTTAATATATTTTGCTTGCGTCTGTTCACCGTTTAAGATGAAGTGAAACACGTCGAGGAACTTGATCGACGTCGATAAAGAAGATTTTTCTAAATGCCTACGTTGCCGACGTTCGTTTTTATATTGACAGCTGTATCGAATTATATTGAGTATTGTACCAAATGGCATATTTCACCTGTCGTTTCCGTATAATAATTATAATGAAATCGAAGTAAAACTCCAGAAATCCTCTGGATTCATGCTTTCCGGGGCCCGAATTAACTGCAGAGGGACCCACTGCGCCATCTGTGATTTCCAGGGCAATTAAATTTTCACTCCGAGACCTCGTATTTCCATCGTTTTGGCATAGAAGCGCATACAACACTTTTTTTCCCTTTATCCCGTTCAAATGCGAGTTTATCGATTACCAGAGTGTTCTAAATTGTCGTAAAATTGTCCTGACCCTTTAGATTCACATATCAGAGCCTTCGATAATTGTACATCGATCGAAATATGCTGACGCCATTTTGGTTCTGGTCTGGGCTGAGTTAAACAACTTTTTCAAAAAATTCAAATTTTCAATGTGTCAGGACAATTCTTAGATGATCAGGAGTGATGTGTCAAAGCTTCGGACAGTTTGGTCCAATACCCTTAAAAAAAAGTGTTGTATTCGAATCGACTGATTTGAAGGGGGTTTCACTTCACCTTAAATATTTTCCTTGTGAATTTAGTTGTTTGAGGTTTTCCGATTTAATTTAGTTTCGCGCAGATACTTGCGTGCCATTCATAATTTTCGCGTTGTCTTTAATTTGATTGCTATTCTTGTCCCGTAGTCGAGCCCAACCTTATAATCGAAGATATAGTCGCGTTTTGGATTTTTGGCTATCTATAGCCACCGTTCTTTTCCGTGCGCTTCGCCGTGCGCTTTGCCGTGCGCATCGACCCTTTGAGCGCGAGCGCTTCGGCGCCCGGGCCGGTACCGGATTGTGGTCCCGCCCGTGGCCATTTTGAGAAATTGTTAAAGTCAATTCTTTTCGTTGGAATACATAGGTCATTAATTAAATTCCGCCTCTGGTTTGTTTTTTTGAAAGGACACCGCCTTCTCCGCGATCACTTGGGCGTACTGAGCTAGCCCGGTTTATTTTTCGTCGTCTGCGACGCTGCGTCTCGTCTCGTATCGCTACCTTTCGCTCAATCTTTACGTGTCTGGGACTTTAAGATAATTTTGCTTCTGTTAGTTGAGGGACCGACCCTTCGAGCCTTACGCTGGTGCGAATCCGTTGGTGGGTTGGGAGGCTCATCGCTGGCGCGTGAGCTCCCGTACGCTGGTGCGAGCTCCGACGGATTGGGCCCGTGCGGTACGGGTCCCGCATTGGCCCTTTGAAGGGCCTAGCTCCCAAAAATTGTGCTGCTGTTGAGCGATCACGAGACGGAGACCCTATTTTGTTAATTATTCATTTGTGACTCCACCAGAGCGTCGGAACGTTAATTGCCAGAACTATGTTGGGATTTATATCAGTAAAAATAACGTCACAATATATATTTTTTTTGTGGTATATTTTTACCACCCCACGGCGACCCCAAATTTCGGCCGACTTTTTTGCATTCTTTCGTTGCAGGATCCGAGATCCAACGGTTACCGACCTGGGGGGAGAGGGGAAGCATGCCTAATTGTTCATTAATTTAAGTTTCGTATTTGGTTACAGGATAATTTAGCGATCCGCGGGAACTCTTCCCGATTTCCTGTAAGGAATCATCCATTTGTTTTTTTCGAGTTCCCCGGTGTACTCTTGAGCACTCGCAAATATTCGGAATGAATATTTGGCGAAGTGATCGAGAGCTCGCCAGATTTCTGTATCGTGTAGCGAGGCTCCGGTCGTCAGGCCGGACTGTCAACATCGGCGACCTCTCGTAGGTCGCGCTCGCGTGCGCGCTACCGCTCGTCACCCCGACCGGGAAGAAAGAGGCCGTCGAGGAAGCCTCCACGGCCAAGAGCATCAGGACCGAGCTCATCAGCCGCGGTGCCACGGTCCATTCATCGGATCCACCCGGAGGGCAAGTCGGCCCTGCTACACCCCCTGGTGGCCTCGCCTGCGGGGGCTGACCGCAGACGGGCCCTGGAGGATCGGGTGCGGCCGCCCGCAGGGGCAACAGGACTACCCGGCCAGGATCCGGACCAGGAGGCAGGAGCTCTCAAGACCCTGGCTGTCTCCGACGAGGCGAGGAATGGATGCCACGCCCTCACCAGAGTACCCGGGTGAGCCAGGATCCCCCGGAGGGGAAAACATCGGGTGCCCAGAGGACCAGGACACGCCGGGACCCGACGGACCACCCTTCGGTACGGCCGTGGCATCGCCGGCGGCTCGACGTGCGCCAGGCGTGCACCGCCGTTGCCCAGCAACCGCGCACGGAGATCGCGCCGCCGCAACCCCCTGCCCTCGGAATTGGGCCGGCGCACGCCGATTCCGCAGAAAATCTGGTGTTAAGGGGCATCTCAGCCAATCAACGGCGCCGATTGGGATTCGGACTGACCAGCAGAAGCCCTATATAGGACAGCGCCTAGGGAGCCCCGACCTTCTCTGACTACGATCGTCGGACGGGCCGGACCAGTGCGGACAACAGTTTGTCTAGAATTATCTGATTGTCTTACGCCACCGATGACCCGAAAACCTTCCCGGCTAGTCGAGGGACTTAGCTGAGGGGCCGGCGTTCGGCGGCGATTTTTCTGGAGTAAAGTAAGTGCCACGTGCTCATTCGAGGACCCCCTTTGTTTTTGAGAAAGATTAGAGTCTCTGAGTAAATCCGCGAGGTCGTAGGGCTCGGACGGTGTCGCGCCGGTGAGCGGAAACGTACCGCGCAGTCGGTCTTCGTTAGTCTCACACGGGCGATTTTCCGGTTTACCCTGGTGGGGCCTGCGACTCGCGGAAATCGGGTTTTGAGTTAGCCTCTCGGGAGGCCGCGGGGTTCCTCGAGCGGGCGCAGGGCGACTTCTTTTTCTTCGAGTCGTGTTTCACCATTATCTTTGTAATTTTCTGTCGCGCCCCTTTGGAGTAAAAGCGTGCAGTTCGAGTCCCCTTTTCTATTGTCTGGCCGTGAAATTTAAGTTTGTTTGCAGAAATTTTTTTTGTCTGGCGGAAGTTTGTGAACGGTTTTGACTTCCGCCGAGACTAGTTTTCGAGTCTAGTAGAGTCCTTTTTCTCACCCCGGTTTGTGAATAGTTTGGGCCCGCGGCGAGGAAAGTGCCATTTTCGAGATATTTTGAAGCGATCTTCCCCCGAAAATTTGTAAATGGTTTTGGTTTTCAGCGCGGAGATCTGGTGATCGTGTAAATTTAGTCTTGTCACGGCCAGAAGTCGAGTCTTAGGAGCGTCCATTTTCTTTCCCTCGGGGTCGAAGGCGGAGAAGCCGTGCGGCGACCACGTGGTCGCCCGCGTCCGCGACCCATTTTGTATTTTCCGAAAAGCCCGCTTTTGTTCCGGTTAAAATTGCGTTTTTTTGAGTTTATTTTGCAGAATAACTTTCAGACAAGTTTTGCGACTCGTCCGTCGAGTAATTTTTGTGTAAAGTTGCGGAAATTTAGAGTCGAGAATTGTCGAGAATATGTCGTGTAATATTAAGCCCGTCTGTCCATGAACGCGAACACAACTACTTGACTACTTGAAATTGTAATTTTGATTGTGTGCGATTTAAATTTAGGTGCCAAATATTTTCTCTTACCGCGAACGTTTTGTGTATTGTTAGTGATTTCGAATATAGGATTGATCAGGAATTGTGGCCAATTGGAGCCCGCGGAGATAAAGTTCAGAGAGTTGACGAACCCTCGAATTCGCGTCAAGCGGCGTCCCTTCTGACTATTTCGCGCTAAATTATCTTTCCCGGTAGCGACCCGAGGAAGTTGTTATTTTTTTAAGATATCCGACCCTTAACTGATTTTCTATTTCGGTACTTAAATTATCTCTCGCCTAATTGTCTCGTGAGAATTATTTTTCTAATTGAATTGTCTTTTGGGCGACCTTCCGTCGAACCCGACCTTATGGTCAAATTTCTGGTCGCTCGCTTCATTTTGTTAAACCAATTGTTTTCTATTTCTTTTTATTGTGAGAATAAATTTGTCAAAAATTGGTACCAGATTCGATTTCGTTTTTCTTTTCGGGTAGAGTGGCTGAATTCCCCTGTCACCCCCGAACCTATGATAAATTCCCAAAGATGTTGAGTTCACCCATTTTTCCCTGCATCTTGGTCTTATCCTCGCCCTGTCCGAACCTTGGCGCGTGCGCGCTCTGAGCCAGTCGGCCGCGCCGCGACGATCGTCGAGGCGCAGATCGTTCGAGCCTAGTCCGTTGAGTCAATTTTGAGATTGTCGAGATTTGTTCGAGAGTTCTGAAATTTTGAGTTTGTCGAGTCGTTGAGATTTTCGAGAGTTGAGAGTTTGTCGTTGAGTATTTTTGGCCTCCAGGGAGGCCTGGCGCCCAAGTACGTGTCTCGTTCCCGAAACCGGGAAATAATTTTGAGTGACTCGAACGGATTCGCCTAGACGATCGGGCGCTACAATATATATATTGTGACGGATTAGCAATGTTACGAGGAACGAGGTGTCGACAACGGACACCAAGTTCGGGGGGGGGGGGGGGGGGGGGGGGGGGGGGGGGTCCGGGCCCGCAGCGCCCGGACGATTGCTCGTGACCTTCGCCCGATCGTCTAGGCGGATCCGTTCGAGCCACACAGAATTATTTCCCGGTTTCAGGAACGAGACGCTAAGTTGGGCGCCAGGCCTTCCCGGAGGCCAAAAATACTCCACGGCAAACTCTCAACTCTCGAAAATCTCAACGACTCAAAATTTCAGAACTCTCGAACGAATCTCGACAATCTCAAAATTAACTCAACGGACTAGGCTCGAACGATCTGCGCCTCGACGATCGTCGCGGCGCGGCCGACTAGCTCAGAGCGTGCACGCGCCAAGGTTCGAAGAGGGCGAGGATAAGACCAAGATGCGGGGGAAAAGGGGGAAAACCTCAACAAATTTGAAGATTTATCATATGCTCGGGGAAGGCAGGGGAATTCAGCCACTTCTACTCAAAAGAAAAACGAATTCGAATTTGATGCCAATTGGAATGCCAAAGACAAATTTATTCTAACAATAAAAAGAAATAGCAAACAATTAGATTAACAAAATGACGTGAGAAAACAGAGATGTGACAAGAAAATAGGGTTCGGCGGAAAGCCGCCCAAAAGACAATTAAATCAGAAAGGTAACTCGCGAGACAATCAGGTGAGAGATAATTAAAGCACGAAATAAAAAATTAGTGGAAAATCAGATATCTTAGGAAAATGACTAGCTTTCTCGGTTTATCACCGGGAAAGACAATTTAACGCGAAATATTCAAATGGGGCTCCGATCAACGCAAAGTGTCAGAGAGTTCGTCAACTCCCAGAACTTTTTATCTCAACGGGCGCCGCTTGGCCACAATGCAAGAACAATTCTCTAATTCAAATGACTAAAATTACACAAAAGGTTCGCTGTAATAGACAATATTTGTCACCTAAATTCACATCGCACGCAATCCAAATTACAATTTCAAGTATTCAAAAATTTGCGCTCATGTTCATGGACTACCTCCAAATTACACAACAGAATCTCGACTCTAACTTTCCGCACCTTTACGCAAAAACTACTCGACGGACGAGTCGCAAAACTACGCTCAAAGTTATTCGGCAAAATAAACTTCAAATTCTCAATTTTAACCGGAACAAAAGTGGGTTTTCCGGGGAAAAAAAATGGGTCGCGGACGCGGGCGACCACACGGTCGCCGCGCGGCTTCTCCGCCTCCGGCCCCGAGGGAAAGATAATGGACGCTCGTACGACTCGACTTCTGGCCGTGACAAAGGACTCTAAATGTACACTATCACGATCTCCGCGCCGAAAACCAAAACCATTCACAGATTTTCGGGGGACGATCGCTTCAAAATATCCCGAAAATGGCACTTTTCTCGCCGCGGGCCCAAACGATTCACAGACCGGCGTGAGAAAAATGACTCTACTAGACTCGAAAACTAGTCTTGGCGGAAGTCAAAACCGTTCACAAACTTCCGCCAGACAAAGAAAATTACTGCAAAGAAACTCAAATTTCACGACCAGACAATAGAAAAGGGGACTCGAACTGCGCGCTTTTACTCAAAAAGGGCGTGACAGAAAATAACAAAGAAAATGGTGAAACACGACTCGAAGAAAAAGAAGTAGCCCCTGCGCCCGCTCGAGGAACCCCGCGGCCTCCCGAGAGGCTAACTCGAAACCCGATTTCCGCGAGTCACAGGCCCCACCAGGGCAAACCGGAAGATCGCCCGCGTGAGACTAACAAAGACCGACTACGCGGTACGCTTCCGCTCACTGGCGCGACACGATCCGGGCCCTACGACCTCGTGGATTTACGCGGCGACTCTACTACTTCTCCACCAAGGAGACAAGGAAAACGAAAAGGGGGTCGTCGAGTGAGTACATGGCACTTACTTCTCTAGAAAATTCGCCGCCGCTCGTCGGCCCTTCGGCTTAGTCCCTCGACGAGCCGGGAAGGTCTTCGGGTCTTCAAACACGGGAGACAATTAGATAAACTCAGATAATTTTCCTTAGACACAGGTCCGGTCGGTTCAACGGTCGTAGACGGAGAAGGTCGGAGCTCTCTAGGCGCTGTCCTATATAGGGCTTCGGCTGGCCAGTCCGAATCCCAATCGGCGCCGTTGATTGGCTGAGATGCCCCTTAGCACCAGATTTTCGGCGGAATCGGCGTGCGCCGGCCCGATTCCTAGGGCAGAGGGTTGCGGCGGCGCGATCTCAGTGCGCGGTTGCTGGGCAAAGGCGTTGCGCGCCTGGCGCACGTCGAGCCGGCGGCGATGCCACGGCCGTGCCGAGCGGTGATCCGTCGGGTCCCGGCGGAACCTGGTCCTCTGGGCCCCTGATGTTTTCCCCTCCGAGGGATCCTGGCTCACCCGGGGACGGACCCTTGGGTAAGCCCCGGGTACTCTGGCGAGGGCGTAGCGTCCACGCCTCGCCTCGTCGGTGGCAGCCAGGGTCATTAGAGCTCCTGCCTCCTGGTCCGGATCCTGTCCGGGTAGTCTTGCTGCCCCTGCGGGCGGCCGCACCCGATCCTCCAGGGCCCGTCTGCGGTCAGCCCCCGCAGGCGAGGCCACCAGGGGGTGTAGCAGGGCCGACTTGCCCTCCGGGTGGATCCGATGAATGGACCGTGGCACCGCGGCTGATGAGCTCGGTCCTGATGCTCTTGGCCGCGGAGGCTTCCTCGACGGCCTCTTTCTTCCCGGTCGGGGTGACGAGCGGTAGCGCGCACGCGAGCGCGACCTACGAGAGGTCGCCGATGTTGACAGTCCGGCCTGACGACCGGAGCCTCGCTACACGATACAGAAATCTGGCGAGCTCTCGATCACTTCGCCAAATATTCATTCCGAATATTTGCGAGTGCTCGAGAGTACACCCGGGAACTCAGAAAAAGAACAAATGGATGATCCCTTACAGAAAATTGGGAATAGTTCCCGCGGATCGCGAAATTAGGCTGCAACAAAATACTAAACTTAAATTTGTTATTAATTAGGCATACTTTCTCTCTCCCCCGGTCGGTAACCGTCGGACCTCGGAACCTGCAAAGAAAGAATGCAAAAAAAAGACGTCGACCGAAATTTGGGGTCGCCATGGGGTGGCCAAAATTTACCACGCCACAATATATAAATATGCGCGTAGGTTTTAAAGAAAGTGGAACAAAAAACACTAACTTTTTTCTCAGACCCGCGTACTGTCATGAGAAGTGACGAGGCATCGAATGAGTGGGCATTGAGCAAGCTGGATTCCGCGTTCGGGATTCGTACGCGCGGAACGCCGTCTGTGGTAATGGGGAGAAGAAGAAGAAGAAGAAGAAACGTTTTTACTATCATTTATACAAGACGGTGGAAATGAAAGATAAATGATACAGAGAAATAAATGAGACCTGGGCGGAGGAAATGAAAAAAGAAATAAATAATCGAGGACTCACCTTCGCCCATTTCGATGCGATTTCACGGTTCTCGCGGTGCCGGTTGCGACAACGACGACTCGCCGATTCCCCATGGTTGGAGTCTTGTTCCTCGCTCGTGGAAGTCGGCGTGCGGCTCGTTCCTACCGACTCGATGTAGTCGTCGTCGCTCTCGTACGATTCAGTGAGTGTAATCGGGACGACACCGTCGTCATTGTCGTCGTTGTCGATGATGATATTTCGGGGAGCCAGTTGTATCACTCCTTCCCTTACCTCAGGAAGCCGATGGAAAATCAGGGTGTACGAAAAGTCTCTCGTTCGATGGACCCGGCTCGTCGGCTCCACGCTCAACCAATACCACCGTATTTTCCTCACCATTGCTGAAAACCTCGCTTTCGGGAGAGCTGATGATCAATCCGTACGCGTAATCCGGAACAGTGGAGATACCGTTTCTAACGTCAGCTACCTCGCCGTCGACGATACCGGCTGATTCTGCTCAGGAAGCGGTTAGCTCATAGTCGCTGCCATCGTTCCTTGAAAACGCCTGTAAATCCTGTTCACCATCCGTAGAAATCGCACTATCGAGGGGACTGCCAATCAATGGGTACACAGCATCCGGGATATCGGGAATATCGTTCCTACTGTTGACCGTTCTTCCGTCGACGCTACCAGCTGATCCCGGTGCGGATAGCTCGTCGCCATCGCCGTTCCTTGAAAATGGCTGTAAATTCCGGGTTCGGGCGCGCGCCGCGTCGAACAGTCCCCGTTCTTGAAGAACGAGCGTAAGCGTTTGTAGCAAATTGTCACCACCCGAAAACACACTGCGTTGACACGCACGAATGATGGCTCTCGTGCCATTGTGTCGCAACACGTATCGCAGTTTTATTTCTAATGCTAAAACACCGACGAACCTCAGATTCCCATCCCAATATTCGTTGCATATGCGCTGTAAGTGGGTGCTTAAAGGAGCAGCCATATTAAACAAGGCGAAAATACACCGCATGAGTACCCGTTTACCCTCAATTTAAAAAAATTGGTTTTTTAAGACAGAACGAATACACCGTATGTGTATACAACGAATACAATCCGTGATTATACTCGCAATCGAACAATGCGTCGTTATACTCTCACCAATAAAAGACTCGTTAGAGAGAGACAAAATTCCAAACGCGTTTCATTACTTACATGTTACCGAGACGCGAGCGAAGAGCGAAGTAATCCTTCAACCATAAGTCGCTATATAAGAACCGTAGAAAGATGTTTCAAGATGTTTCATCATTTTGCAGCGATCGCGATGAAGTAATTAACAGAGGGAAAGGAACGTCGATTCCTCCAGGAGAACTGTCGTCTCGAATAAACTTTGCCATCTACTCGTAAGTTAACCTTTCGTTGTCCTTTATTCGGACACGTAATTTTAGGACTCGTATTTGTATTTAATATACAAGTAAACAATTTGATTTCATCCGAGAACACAGTCCCAATACAACTTGCTGATCCAAATAAACCCGTTGAAAATAAGCAAATCCTGGCCCAAGGTGGGCCTGATCATAACGACGAAGAGGAGGGGGCTCCATGTGTTATAGAAGAAACGACACTTAAAAGGCTTGTGCACCAGCGGTATCACCTTTGCCCCAGAAATGATCTCAGATCCCCAGATCGCTACGAGGCAAATTTAATGGAAACTGAGATTCCGCAAACCTACGAAGAAGCCTTGGTCACATCGAGCTGAGCAGCGGAGAGTAGCAATCGAAGAAGTAAATGCTCTTAAAAAGAATGAAACCAGGTCACTGCAGCCATTGCCACCTGGAAAAACTGTCATACATTTAAAGTAGTTGTTTAATATCAAACGAAACAGTGTCGGGGAGATTTTAAGATACAAAGCAGGTATTTGTGCAATAGGATTCGCCCAGAAGAAAGGACTCGGTTATTTCAAAACTTACGCTCCAACTACTAAATATGATTCTATCCAAGTCCTGCTTGCCATAACAGCACAATACACTTACTCAATAATGCATGTTTACGTAAAAACTGCCTTCCTTTATGGGGAACTGCACGAGGATGTTTATACGAAGCCACCAGCTGGTATCATTGTTGAAGGACGTCTGGTGTGCAAGCTTAGAAAGTCTCTGTACGGCCTGAAACAGTTATCGAGGTGCTCGAACTCAAAATTCGATGGATTCCCGAAGAAGTTTGGTTTTATTCAATCCAGCCCTGACAGGTGTGTCTACAGAAGCAGTTTCAACGGAAAAGCTGCATTTCTCGTAATATATGTCGACGGCGGATTACTCATCACCGAAGATAAAAATTTATCAACAGCTGTTCTAAACGAACTGAAGAAGGAATTCGAAGTAACGATCGATGAAGCTCACAGTTTTGTGGGCCTGCAGACCCGCACACAATTTCAAATCTTGCCGAACACTAAGAGCCCATTAAGAAAAATATTCCTTATGGAAAAGCAGTTAGGTGTCTAATGTTCGCCGCAGTAGTCAGTCGACCTGATATAATGTTCGCAGTTTGGTACGTGAGCAAATTTGTATCGGACCCAAGAATAATCCATTGGCATAACGTAAAAAGAATCTTCAAATATCTCAAAGATATAGCAGAGTATGGCATCAGATTTGAGAAGAATGACGGACTACTGACGCTGACTGGATCTTCTGATGCAGTCTATGCCAATGATGTTGAAACAAGACGCTCAACTACGGGGTATTTATTTATGCTCAACTCTAGCCCGATCACATGGACAAGCCTGCGTCAACTATCTGTATGGTTATCCACTACCGAAGCCGAATATGTCGCAGCTTCTTCTGCAGCGAAAAAGGCTGTTTGGCTGCGACACTTACTTCAGGACACCAACGAAGCCGTGGAAGAACCTACGACCCTGAAGATGGACAACCAAAGTGCAATGCGCCTGGTACGGAACCCCTAGTTCCATAAGAGAACCAAGCATATTGATGTGCACGATCACTTCATGCGAGAAAGGTATGAGAATCGCGATATTGACGTGGTCTACGTACCGTCAGTGTTGTAGTGTGCCAACACTTTAAGAAAGCCATTTCCGCGTAATCGTTTCCAAAAACTCAAACAATATGGGTGATTAAAGTATAAGTAATAAAAACGGGCACTCTTTTATGGGGGTATCGAGGTAAGAATTAAAATTCGTGCCTGTGTTTACGCTGGTGTCCGGCCTAGATGGCAGCAGCACACGCGGATCCGCATACCCCGAGCACTTATTAATGCGCAGTGCATTCCCGCTTTTTCGTTAAAAAGAAGTAATTCTCGCCCTTTTTAAGTTTATCCATCAGTAGTTGTACGTCCAATTGTACGGAACTAATAAAATAACCTTAACAGTTTTGAATCTACGTTGTTCGATTTTCTATACATAGTAGTATTTTACGAATATACCACACTTTCCGACGTGGTTTCCGTCATAACGGTTGACGCCTTCATTCTAACACTCAATTTAGGCGCCAATCGCCACCGGGCGACACTAAATCACTCGAATCTATATCACGAAATATCACACGCGATTCACAACGCTTGGGGTCGCGGATTCCCTGTCTAAAGAACGCTACGTACTATACACCGCGATCGCGTCCTCCTCGTTGCTACCGGTCACCAGTAAAAATCGCAGAATACAGCGGCCCCAATTACTATGGCCAATGGCCAATACCTTAAATCCAATGAAGTCTCTCTGTCTCGTCTTCTCTCGCATTCTCTCTCTTCCTCTCTCTTTCTCTCTCTCTTTCTCTATCTTTCTCTGTCTCAAAACTTTCAATTTCTTTCTCGGATCACAATGGCTTCTCTCACACGTTCTCATTGGACAGTGGTCCATACTAGAAGAAGGAGCCCTTTGTTTATTATTACCCGGCGGCACACGCGACGCCGGCCATCTCCCGTACTCGATGACCATCCGATTGACCAGCGCTCCCGAACATCTCGGCCATTGGCCGGTGGCGTCTCGGATCGCCCATCGAAGCCGGATCTAAGCCTTCCGAGAATGGATGACAAGCTTCCTCGATTCCGACCCTGATTGGCCGAGCCCCCCTTCGAAGCCCATCCCGGCCGGTAACGTCATACTTCTGATCGCTGCCGCATCTCGTGCGTGCGGCGCCCGTCCGTCCTTACCGGTCGCACACCAGCTTCTGGCATCCGCGTGTCTATCATGGGAGACCTAACCTCGTCTGTCAATCGGCACCCGTAACCTCGTGGTCTGCGACCGGAACTCGATGGCGGCCGAGGAGCCGCGAGTGTCATCTGTGACTCCTCGTCCTCAATTCCCGACTCCGCGTCGGCTTCCTTGTGCGTCTGTCGACCCGATTCTCGGAGACCGTTTGAAGGTTAGGCTTCAACGCAGCCCGCCTCAGCCAAACCGCATTACAAGGTAACCTCAAAATCCATGAAGTATTTTCCTTTACTAAATCACTACTAATTTTCCCGATTGGCTTCCCTATAATTTCTATTAGGTCAAATACTGGGGTGGTGTTCCTTAGAGAGAGACAAAGAGGAGACGAAGGACTCGATATCCATTTCCAAATACCAAATATGTCCCACCTGGCCCGCGACATACTTGGCAGGACATATGAGAGCAAACTCTACGTAGAGACCGGTGGCAACGAGCAATGTGAGGTAATTGGAGGACCTCCTCGGTCTTAAATGTTGTTTATATGGAGTGCGAGGGACTAGGCTGATCCTTCGATGGACCTCATTCCTCGTAACGTGAGAGGGTACCCAGATTATGGTTACCCTAGTCCGGGTCTCCAGCTCCTCCAAGTCTTGCATATATTTCCACACGATGGCTGACATCGTGGTGGCGTCGGCCAATGTTTCAATAGCTGCTCGAGTACCCGTGCAGATGTTTATGTGTCTGGCATGTCCTTGCATCTTGAGCAGGTTTTCCACATTTTTTTTTATTGCCACCACGTCGGCCCGAAATACCGTGGCATGAGTCCCTATAGGTATGCTTTCCCTATAGTTTGTCCTTGCTTCATAGAAACTGGCCCCGTAGCTGCCCTTGTAACTCGATCCATCGGTGTACCAGGTTTCTGCCTTGGGGTTAATTAGGGAACTTGGAGTTTGTCACTCCTCCCTGTTAGGTGTGATAGTTCTATAGGACTTGCCTATTTGGTATTTCCTCGGAATCCTGTCCTGGGTCCCTGCGTACAGGTGGTCTCAGGTGCCCCATGTCTGTGTACCTGGGACCTGTGGGCCACTCCCCTTAACACTTAAGCCTGTACCTAGAAAACCCCTTAAACCTTAAACCTAGACAGATTAAGAAACCCTGACCTAGTTATTATTTACGATGTTTAGTCTGGCGTGTCAAATTGGACAATGAATGCTGTTTTCTAAAACTCTTGAATGAGTAATGTCAACTTTAACTCGGTCATCGAGATTGGTCTGTTTTCTGCGTTTTTTAAGCTACTAACAAAACCGATCGGTACATTTAATATAGAGATATGCCATTTTTAATATTTCACTTCGCTTGGGTTGTTTGAAATTTTTCCGTCGACCGCTTTCAGTGACACCGCGACGGTGTCATCCAACCAATAGGCGATAACCACGTGGTGCGGTCCTTTCCAATATTATCGTAAGCAGTTCCCGCTCTTGCTCCCGCCCTTGTCCTCTCCCGTTCGGCTTCTTGCAATGTTCCTTGCTCTTTCTCATATTCTCTCGCTCTCTACCAGCCTTTCTCGCTCTTCCTCGTCCTTCCTCGCCCTTCCTCGTCCTTCCTCGTTCTTCCTCGTTCTTTCTCGCCTTATCTTGCCCTTTTTCGCCATTTCATGCCCCCTCTCGCCCCCTCGCTCTCTACCGCCCTCCCTAGTCTTTCGTAGCCCTTCTTGGCTCTTTCTCGTCCTTCTTCGCCGTTTTTCTCCTTTTCCCGCCATTCCTTGCCCCCTCGTCCTCTGTCACCTTTTCTCGCCCTTCTTGACCTTTTCTTGCCATTTTTTGCCATTTCACGCCCACTATCACTCTTCGCCCTCCCTGTCTCGCCCATTTCGCTCTTTCTCGCCCCCTCGCCCTCTACCGCCCTCCTTCGTCCTCCCTCGTCCTCTCGTGTCCTCTCGCGCCCTCTCGCGCTCTCTCTCGCCCTCTCCCGCCCTCTCTCACACTCTCTCGCCCTTTCTTGCTTTTTCTTGTTCCCCTTCGCTCTTTCCTGCCCCTTTTCGCACCTTTCTCGCCCTTTTTCACCATGTCACGTCCTCTCTCGCCCTCCCTCGTCACCTTAGTTCCTCACGCTCTTCCTCGCCTTTTCTCGCCTTTTCTCGCCCTCTCACCGCTTCTCGTGGCGGCGGTCGCAGCGGAAACAAATTAACGAATAATTCGATTACGAAAAAATGTGAAATCGAATCAAAAACACCTTCTTCAGGTATCAAAAAACCTCCCTAAATATATTCATATATACAGGGTGACCTATAATAGAAAGTAAACCTCTGAAGGGGTGAAGGAAGGTAAAATTTTGAATTAGAATTGTCCTTTCCCATTTTTTGCTCGGAACATTTTTCATTGAGTTATTAGTAGCTAAATTTGAACAATTAGGCAGCGCGCGGCCGAAGTCCGCAAGGGTGCAATGCGCCGTAGGGCCTCTCGCTCATGCCTGACGTTCCTCCATAAAAATTTCATTTTAATATGTCAAATTATTTAATAAATGAATGAAAATATGAATTAATAAGAATAAAAACACTTTTAAAGCGGTCAAATAATTAATTTAAAAATCATTCTTTAACTACATAATTAATCAATAAATTACTGATAGATCGATTAATTGACCAATAAATTAATTAAGTCATCCATTTTTTCACTGGTTTGTTAATTAATCAATTCCTTACTTAACTGAATGTAAAAAACATTTCATTTTTTCAGAAAACGGAGAGGCGGGTAAAGGGTTTCAAAGCAAATTTATTGTTAAATTAACAATTAATTTTTGCAAGAATGTTTCGTTTCCATTTTTTTTCTGTGGCCCTGAAAATGGTCGACTTATTCAGTGTCCCTAAAGAAAGCCAATTTCTTCATAGGTCTGGCAAAAATGACTCCCAGTCGACTGCCAAGCGTGAAAGTAAAACAAAAGATTAGCGGAAACAAAATGCGTGTTAAAGTTGTCTAAAAATAAGAGCGCCATTTATTGGCGATTTCTTGCTCAAGCAAGGTGAAAAGTACAAAATGGATTACACCGTTTTCAAATACATCGATATGCTCTTCATTTACGGTGAATGTAGGTGTAACGCATTGGAGGCCTCGCGGGTGTACGCGGATTGTTATCCGGATCGAGCTCACCCGTATTTCAAGTTTTCACGCGTTTGGATCTGCACCTGAGGACAGAAAATCGGTTGTTGCCAAGAGGTTACGGGGGAACACCTTACGCGGCGAGGGATTCTGCCACCGAGGAAGAAATTTTGGACCTTGTGGAAAACGATGCGCCGACGAGCTGGCGATTGCTTAAGAAAGCAACCGGCATCTCGAAATCGATGGTAAAACTCTGCCATTCCAATTACCTCCATCTGTATCACTACACGTCAGTCCAGAATCTTCATCCAGGACATACAGAATTACGTAGTCAATTCTGTCAACATTTCTTGCCACCTTCGTACCAGTACAAAAATTTCTTAGGCAGTATCTTGTGGACTGACGAAAGTTTATTTATAAGAGAAGGAACTTTCAGTCAGCATAATTCACATTGTTATACAGACGAAAATCCCTTCGTAACAAAGAAAAAAAATGCTCAGCATTGTTGGAAAGTGAATGTATGGGGAGAAATTGTCGGAAATCGAGTCCTCATGTATCACCTTCCGGAAGTCCTAACGGCAAGTATCATTACACTTGAAACTCAACTACTCACCCATACAGTGCGACGGCGGCCCTACGTCCGCGACTTCGGACCGCAGGACCGGTAGTCCGCAGGCAAACCTGGCCCCTTTTTCCCGAAATGCGGACCGAGTAACGGAATCGCTTCCCCGATCCCTTTAAGGGAGCCAGTCGGGTTTTATCGCCCGACGCGGTCTTTTCCTCAAATTCCCTGTCCGACTGGCTAGCTCCCAGCTAGTCGGAAAGGGGGTTGCTTCTGGCCGCTACGGTTGCTGAAAAAGGGAAAGGAGCATCCTACAAGAAAACCCCTTCATGGAATCAACGAAATGAATTTTAATAAAAAGAAAATCAAAGAAACCAAGCTACACTAGCGAGACCCACGCTCGCTCACTTACTCCTCTCTCGGTCGGAAGCCCTTGAATCCTCTACGAGGCGGCGCGAGTACGCTAACGTGGGGGCTCCTAACGGCCTTAACAGTCCTTGAAAAACGCGACTCACCGACCGGCTCTCCCCTCGATTGCGTAGCCTCCCACCCGCACCCGGTCCCGGACGTGTCTGCTTGTGGGCGGTCTCGGGATGAACTCCGCCACCGTCTGCGCAAGCCACCAGTGTACACACGCACAGAACTCAATTATCCGCGGAGTCAACCCGAACTTACTGGCGAGACCGAAGTAAATCTTTCTTCACCAACTCGGAATTCTAATCTCAACGGTCAACGGTTAACCGAAACCTACGCGCGGACTCTACGCAGACCTCGGATCACGACGACACCTAGCCGAGGCCCTCGCGACCCCCCCGTCATCGTACCCGCTTCCCTGCGGGCCTTACGGGGTCACGTAGTCTGGCGGAAGTCCAGTAGACGGACTTCGGATTCGCTTTAGGGGCGATAGCTCCTCGCGAGGCCCCCTTACCGACCGCGGGCTCTGCTCCAGCTGCTCAATAGAGCCCTGGCGCCAGGGCGGGACTCTCATCCGCTCTAATCCCACGATGCCACCGGTGCTTCGGATCATCCTATTCGCGTCTACGAGCCCTGACCTCATGGACGCTCCGGGGTCGGCCCGATCGACTCCGAGATGCCCTTAAGGGTCCGGAAAGGACTGCGTCCCCCCAATATGGCCGCCTGAGGGAGGGCTCTCTTCCCGACACAGTGCTTCCGCCACATGGAGACATCTGCCTTGATCCCTTTCAGACCGTGGTCCCACAGCCTCCCCCCGTATCTCGTGTTATGGGGCGGCCGAGCGGATACGAGGCCGGGGTAATTCGGATGGAGATTACCCAAATCTTGCGCGTAACGTTTATTTTGCGTTTGCGAGGAGATTGATCCGAGCGGCTAGATCAATTCCTCTGGTGGGATCTAGGAGAGTGAAGGTTAAAAAAGGGGGTGCGAACGAAAGGCTATGTGGCGATAAGAGTTGTATTTATTCGTACGCGAGGTCTGAGCTACAGTCAGCTGTGAGGAGCACACGAGGTGCCTTGACCTAATTTCTCTGGGTTAGTATACTTCCGCGTCGCGGCGGTTCGGGTGTCGCGATAGCGCGCTTTAGCGGCGGCAGGTTACTGGACGCCGGAGTGCTGACGCGGGAATTCTTGATATTTTAATGGTGGTCTGCGCGTGATTCTATCTCGCGATGCTGAGATTCGAGCTCAGCTGTTAAAAGAAGATTGAGGGGTTCTTAATCTATCCGGTTAACCGGAGCAAGGCATGGAAATCGCGATAATGGTTAGTATTCGGTTTTGGTCGGAGATGAAGGGTTAATAAGTAAACTAGAATGAAAATGAGGATGAATCGAGCTTGCGAAGGATCCTCTACCTGGCTCGTTCAGCGGCCGTAACCGGTGACAGTCTCTTTTGATCGACCCGGTCGGATGACAGTGCGTGAACACCTTCGTCCCGTGGCGTGCCCTAGGGTTGGAGGTCTCCTAGAAGCCTCCCGTCCAACGGAAGTCGCAGTGCCGCCGTCTAGTCCTGACTCGGTGGCTGGATCGCTAGAGTACCGGATGGCGCTACTGCAGCTCGCAGGATAGTAGTCCTTGGCAGGGAGTCCAATGGTCTCGGTCTCTGACTCGCTAGGAACGGAGTACCGGGGCCAGGAGCTCCACTCGAAGTTTCGATGACGACTGACGTTGACTTATCACAAATTGACCAAAAGACTGACTAACCTCTGACTTCTGATCGGACTGCTGGTTTTATTAGCAGGATATTCCTATTGGTGGGGGTTTCCTAGGGCGCAGGTGAGGGTGGACTTCTGAGTCGTGCTGATGCGTTGCGGAGTCATCGGGTTGTTCGCCCCGGGTCGGTCGATGACTTTTGGAGCCGTTTGGCCGATGAACTCGTTGGATCCTTTCGCAAGAGTTTCGCGTTTCTGTACTCGGATTTCCATGGCTAACTCCGGTTAATGAAAAATAGGATTTTTCCCTATTTTAGGGTACGGAAGGTACCCACGTAACACTCGAAGGCCTTCGGCCGGAAAGGGCACCGCTTTAGAACGTGGACGTGGCTCCACGATCTGCTACGTTACCGCAGATTCAATTGAACACAGCATTTAATAATTACGCATTTTATTTTATTTTTTTTTTGATTTCAGGTTGAACGATACGCTGATTAGTTAATGTAAAACATGATTAACAATAGTTATTCACCTACTCATTAATTTTTTACAATTAATTAAGCAAGGAATTTATTAATTAACCAAGCAGTAAATAAATGGATGACTTAAATGATTAGTTGGAATTAATCGATCAATCAGTAATTATTAACTAATTATGTATTTAAAGAATGATTTTCAAATTGATTACTTGATCGATTTATGACTGTTTTTATTCTTATTTACTTATTAATTCATTCATTTATTAAATATTTTGACATATTTAAATGAAATTTTTCTGGAGGAACGTCTGGCATGAGCGAGGGGCCCTACGACGCGCGTCTACCGTTGATCAACTTTAACTATTAATACCTCGATGAAAAATGTTCTGAGCAAAAAATGGAAAAGGAACTTCTAGTTCAAAATTTTACCCTTTTTCACCCCTTAAAAGCTTCATTATCAATCATGGGACACCCTGTATATGCCCGTCACTAGTCTTTTCTGATCACAATTTCGGTTACGTTTTGTTAATCCGGTCACGATATAACTGAAATCAATTGTTATGCACCAAGTACAGACAATTTTCCTTCTCAGGTTCATTCACATCTTTTATTAGGAAAAAAAATGAATACACAGTATTTATAATACTGCATAGGACTTCGTTTGTGGTGGTGAAAGTGTGCAGTCTCTGTGAGAAGGGGTAGCGGCAACTAAGCAAGAAAATAGCGAACATAGAGCGAGAATAAGCGAAATTCAGGTTTTAGAAGAAAATGGATGTGTTACATAACGAGATAAGATAATAGAACAAGAAAAGAAGTGAAGGTTTAGTGTAATAGAGATAAAAAAGGCAGGCGCGCGTAGAAGTTAGAGAGGTTAGGCCGGCATTTACAGCCACTCACAGCAGGTGAGGCAGATAGGAATCGGTAAGGTAGGAAAATATGTGATGGCAGATAAGGTAGGTAGGGAGAGAAAGAGAGAGAGCGAGAAATGATGGTAAGGAAGAAACGGGAAAATCAAAACTAGGCAGATCTACAAATGTCGAAAGACTGATAAAGAAAGGTAATGGATAATTTCGTGGGTAGTAATGTGAAAAAATACAACAGGAAGACGCGACAAGAGAAGAAGATGCCACAAGGGTGAATGTGGAGAACAATGCAGAGATAATGGGAATGTTAAGGGCGCTTGTGGACCAAGTTAAGAGCAGCAATGAAGAGACGAGAAGAGCTCTAGCAAAAACAGAGAAAATAAAGGAGTTAAGGAGTTTCCCTTGAAAAAATAAAGGGTGCAGCGGAGCAAAAGAAGATAGAGTGGAAAGAAGACAAGAAATTGATAGAGGAGGGAGTCGAGAGAATAGAGAGAAAAATTTAATCCAATGTAAGAGGAGAAGGCAACATGTGAGAGCAAAGAGAGGATGATTTCGAGAGGCTGAGAGAGGTCTAGAACTATACGAGAGAAGAGAGAGAAAAAATAACGTGGTGATTAAAGGCATGGAGTAAGGTGAAATAAAAACGAAAAAACAAGTTGAGCAACTGTTTACTGGAAAATTAGATACGAAATGCAAGGTGAACTGGATAAAGGAGACAGGAAGAGAAGGGCGGAAACTCGTGATCGTTCGCTGCAATAGCTAGGAAGAGAAGCGAGAAGTTATGAAGAACAAAAGTAAGCTGAGAGGGACTAGCCTTTTTATCGAAAATGATCTCACATGGGAAGAAAGAGGTTATCAGAGAAAATTCAGATATGCAGCAACAGCCGAAAAGAAAAAAGGTAGAAAGGTTAAAATTCGATTTCGGAAGATTGAAGTAGATGGCAAATAGCTTGACTGGGAATCGTGGAGGAGCTGGGCGAATGAAGGGAATATTCGTCTGCAGCGCCATCAACAAAATTTTCTATAAGCAGTCAAACCGCGCGACAGGAGAAAGTAACAGGAAATATTGATATAATAAAGAGAAGGAAACCATTGTTTTGGAATGTCGCAAGGTTGACTGGGAAGGATTTGGACTTTTTGGGATGCGTACGTGAATTCGACTTTATTGGCTTAGTGGAAACCTGGCTAGAAGAAAACAGCTGGAAGAAGTGACTACCAAAGGGATACTTATGAAAGTATCAGCATGCGAAGAGAGAGTGGAAGAAAGGAAGGGCGAAAGGAGGAGTTTTGACAGGAGTAAAAAAAAAGTACGAAGCTGACAAGGACATGGTGAAAACAGAAGGCGTAGTAGGACGAACACTAAAGATGGACGACGAAGAATGGAGGATCTGGATGGTATACAGGAATGAAGACATGGGGAAAACAGCGCGGAAGATTAAAGAACTTGTAAAAAAAGAGGAAGAAGAGGAGGAAGGTAGATTAATCATCGGCGGGGATTTCAACGCTAGAATAGGCAGAGAAGGATATTTGTATGACCAGGAAACTTCAGAGAAAGACGGGGAGAGCGCATTGGATAGAAAATCGAAGGATGTAATAAAAAATGCAGGAGACATCCTGCTGCAACTTGTAGAGGATAGAGGCTGGCATTTCACAAACGGAAATATGCCGAGGGATGAAGATGGAGAGTACACCTACGTAGGAAGCAGACGAGCAACAGTTATTAGCTACGCCTTGTTGAATACGGAAAGTCGTTCAGTTGCCAAAAAATGTATGGTAGAACATAGAGTGGAGTCGAACCACCAGCCGTTATGCCTCAATTGGAAAAGTAAAGTACAGGAAGAAACGAAAGAGAAAGAAGGACAAAGAAAATCAGTTATCAAGTATGAAAAGGAAAGCATACAATTTTTTAAGGAAGAATCTGAAAGGATCGTATATGTAGAAAATAATATCCAGGCAGCATGGGAAGAGTTAGAAAATAAAATGAAAAAGTGTCTGGACATAAGAGAGATAACGCTGAAAGAAAAAGAAATCGACAGTTCGGGTTGGTGGGACCGCCAATGTAGATCGGAGAAAAGAAAGGTAAGGAAGAACTACAGAAGATGGAAAATGGGAAAAGCGTCAAAAGAAGAATACCTTGAGAAGAAAAAAGCTTTGCATAGAGCAAAGAGAGAAAAAGAAAGAAAAGGAGTTAGAGGAAATCAAGAATGTCAGAAACGAAAGTTAACTGTGGCAATACATTAATAAATGAAGGAAAAAGAAAAAAGAAGGAGGAAAGTCTATAAGTAAAGAGGAATGGGGGACCCACTTCATGACATTATTAGATGGAACAGACGGAAAGTAAGAAGGAGAAAAAAGAGAGTTAATAGACACCGAAGAGGATGTAGAAGAACTGACGGGAAGAGAAATCGCCGCGCAAATTGGAAGACTTAAGCGGAAGAAAGCGACAGAAGAGAATCCCGGGAGAAGCGTGGCAGATCTGCGAGGGAAATACCACGAAGAGACCAACGAAGCTGCTAAGACGAGTGTGGAATGGAGAAGGTTTACCTAAGCAGTAGAGAAAACTTATAATTGTCCCCATCAACAAAAAGAGGGATGAGGAATAAGCGATTAACTATAGGGGAATATCCTTACTGGATGTAGCTTATAAAATTTACACAGGAACCCTAGACCAATGATTATTAGCAGAAATGGAAGAGAAAGAATTGCTACCGGACACAGACGGGGTTTAGAAAGAATAGAGGGACTATGGATAACATATATATCTTACAACACGTGGCAATTCGTGAGATTGAAAAGAACGGAGGTAAAATAGCAGCCTTTTTCATAGACTTAAAAGTGGCGTTCGGCAAAGTCAACAGGAAATTATTATGGGAAACCATGAGAAAAAGAGGAGTACGTAGAGGGCTCATCGAAAGAATAAAAGAAATTATGAAGAAACAAGTAATGTGATAAGAGTAGGTGATGAAGCAACAGAAGAATTCTGGACGAGAGAGGAGTTACGGCAAGGGTGTATGCTGAGTCCAACCCTGTTTACAATTCTGATTGCAGATATTGAAGAAGAATTACTAAAGGAGCAAAGCGGAGGCCTTGTTGGATTCCGGTGTTGAAGCGATAAAATTGCTTTTATTTTTAACTGCTTTACAACTTTGAATCCAGTAAGGAAGGTAGGTCGACGCTTCTAGAGGAGTCTGCTCTGCTCTGCTCTGTTCTCTACTGTTGTCAGTTCTATTGTTCTCCTCTGCTCGTGAAAATCTAGTCTTTTTGTTAACGTAAGATGACGTACGCATCTAAAACTCATTGGTCGAATCGTAGGTTCGGAAGGGAATTCTCTTTAGTGATTCGTCGAGGGTTTTGGGTAGGAATAATCGGTTTTCTAGGGAAATGCATGAATTATGTGGCTTTCTTAGTAAATTGGGGAAATCATGGAATATTTTCTGATTGAAGATTTCGGGGCAATTTGTGGACTCATTGTGGACAAGGATAAGGATAAGGATAAGCGAGAGCAGGGCGCTAGTTTTGGAGCATGTTTCTTAGGAATATACGTAGACTAATCTAAGTATTAATAATGACGTAATGGCTGGGTTTAGGTGCGTCATCCAATAGCCTGGTGACAGGGAAAAAGAAATTCTGTTCACTCGCATACGCATATAACATCGCGGCGCTGGTGCAATTGATCAGAAGATTGGAGAAATACTTCGATAAAAAGCGACTGGTTCTCAACGTGGATAAATAAAAAATACTAATATTTAGAAAGGAAAGAGGCAGAGACAGGAAAACGGAATGGAATTGGAAAGCAAAAAAGACAGAATCAGTTACGGAGTTCGTATATTTAAGAGTTAAGTTTCGAAAAAATGGTAACTGTCGAAACACAGAGATAGGGTAAAATGAGTAAATGTTATAATCCGGCAGGTGAGGGGTATAGGAAGGCGTTTGTTCAGAAACGATTTTAAAAGAAAAATGTTTTTTTTTTAACTGTCTGGTGTCTAGCATACTTCTGTACGGGGCCGGAGTATTTGCATGGAAGGAAAGACAAGAAATTGAAGCTGTTCGAACAAAATATACTAAGTGGTGCCTAGGTTTAGATAGGTGTACTCCAAGTTATGTAGTTTTAGACGAAGTGAAAAGAGAAAAAATTAAAGTTAGGACCGGAAGAAGAGCGATAAGATTTGAAGAAAATATAAGGTTGGCAAGAGAGAAATGGATTGCTAAAGGATGTCTAAGAGAGAAAGATAGTGATAGAGTAGATTCAAGGTGCTGCAAAGAGAGAGTAAACTGTTACCAATGAAACGGGTCTAGTTTAGTAGGAGCTAGGGAGTTAGCGGTTAACTGATGCAAAGTATCTGAGATAATCTACCAAAGAAACAAAGAGGCGCAAGAACAAGAACAATATAACAAAATTCAAGAATCTTGATATGACGTAAACTACAAGCATAGAATGGTAGAAAGGCCGGAGTATTTAGAGAAGATAGGAAAGGGAGGAAGTCAGAAGTTACAGGTGACAATTAGGTGTGGATGTGTAGAAGAATGGAATAGGTGTTGGATGAATGAAGCAGGGAATGCATGTTGTCTAAGAATGGATATGGTACTTTAAAACATTGGTTAGAAGAATGCCGGGGAATAGAAACAGCTGAAAGTAGGTTAGAAGAGATATTAGAAGGAAGCATAAATAAAAAAGCAATAGAATGGTTAAGAGAAGTAGAAAAAAGAAGAGACAAACGAAGAAAGAGGGTATGAATGCGAAGTGTAAGTGGTGGTGGTAGTGGCGCGGGCGGCGTGCGTGCGTGTGTGTGTTAAAGAAAGATTGTAAACCAAATCCATTTCATGGCCGAGAAGGCCGAAATTAATAAATCTACCTATCTATTTATAATACTATATCGTTCATATTGTTAAAAAAAACTATCGATATCCGTTACGATGTATCAAATACAAAAGTATATTACTTCTGGTACATTATTATCTTTTCTATACTAAAATATTAAGACACAGCATCTATTACGTTAAAAATATAAACAATTATTCAAACATTTTTGGCAAGCTGCATAATAATATATAAAAAAATCACCTCACATGTTTTTAAACATTTACTATGTCAATGTCACCAAATATTGAACTTTATTAACGAACGTAAATCCTGATTTTGCCCAAGGCCAGCAGGTACCTTATGATATATTCATATCATTGTTGATTCCTTCTTTCAATGTACTGTAATAACATAAAGCCTATAATGCTTCCAGAGAATTATCGTTTTCCTCGCACTTTTAAACGTAACGGCTCGCCAAAAATGTTTTAAAAGTGGTTTATATTTTTTATGTTATAGATTCTGTTCTTTGATACTTGAGTTTAGAAAAGGTATTAATAAACTATAATTTATATATTTTTGGATTTGATACATAGAAACGGATCTCGATATTTTTTTAACAATTTGAATTATGTAGTTTTATAAATTTGTGACTAGTCGTGTCACCCGGCAGGGCGCGCGGCGTCAGAGTACGGGCGACCCGACACGCACAGACTAGCCTAGTTGCGTGAGCGACAGCGGCGAGGCTACGCCCAGGTTCCGGGCTCCCGAAAGCGAGACGACCCGCGACGGATAAATGGAGACGCCCAAACACTGGCAAAGTCAGAAACTCCAGAGACGCGACTCATGACGAAACCCAATAGAACAGATTTTGAAGCTTCTCGAAATCAGGGCCACAGGACGAGCTCTCGGACCCAGACAGTCGCGAGTAAAAGCACGAGACGAAATAAGCGGTATAAATTTGACACGACATTTAGAATCATAATTTTAAAGCGTACACGATAGATAAAGTAGCAATCGTAGCATATATTTAATAACGCCATCCCGCCTTGGGACGACAAACTCTAGTGACACACACGTTTGTTTCTTTGTAGCTCCACGAAGGAGACCACGGTGGCGGAGCCGCAGGCCGATTAATAAACATCATTATTATTATTTTTCCATGACATTTTGGCTACTTAACCCTACTCAGACGCTAGCCGCGGCGGGGCGACGCCACCTAACCCCGAGCGCCACCGGCGTACCGTAACAAATTTTGTGTATTAATTCTTTAGCCAATAAAAAATCTGAGTGAACTTGAGAAAAATTATTGTTTGTAATTGGTGCATAACAATTGATTTCTGTTGTTTTGTGACCGGATTAACTTAATGTAACTGAAATTATAATCCGAAAGGACTATTGACGGGAACATATATATGTTTGGCGAATTTTTTTACACCTATAGAAGGTGTTTTTGATGCGATTCAAAATATCTCTCAAGTTCTAACATTTTTTGAGTTTCTGGGTTGGGGAACCTCCCTTGTCAAAAATGGAAGGTAGAGAGTATCTGCACGGACGGATGTTCTGACCCCTCCCCAAGGGCACATCACTGCAACAACGGGCCCGGACCTGTGGGCTAATTAACAGGGACTTAGGAAAAAGAAACACTATTATCAACTTATAATAATAATTCCTATGTATAATTTGATAATTAACTGTAAGGAATTATAAAATTGGAAGGGGTGTTCAAATTCATAGTCTGTAAACTTACGATTTTACAGAAGGCCGTTCTCCACGTTGATTAGTTAGTCTGTAATGTCCGCCCAATTTTCCATTAGTAAGAATTGTTTTATTTAAGCTGTTGGAGGATGCGCTTAAAATCCCGCTGTTAGGCCGTTATTAGGGTCTTCCGCTTTTGCGCTGTTAGCTAAAACTGATTTCTTATCGAAATTTATATAGTCTATAGCGCCTTCCGAGAGAACTTCGATCGAACCAACAATCCACTTCTTTTTCTAAGAACTCAAAATCTTGTACTTCCTCAACGACCTTTAGTCCTAACGAATCACCAGCCCAAAGTTCCTGTTTTTTCCATCTTTCATTATAGATTTTCCCAACGTTCCTATTGGCTCTTGATACGCTCCTTCCACTTCATTTTCCCTTTCTGCGAAGCAACAATTGTTCAGCTCCGTAAAGACAGACAGATTTTCACCAGACTCCGACTTGTAAGGACAGAAGCAGAAATAAAAGAATCCAAACTCATTCTCGTCCACTCACTGCTTATGAATCCATTACAAGTCCTTCGGTCTGCCGATTGATTGCTGAGGCAGGCAGACGTTGAATAACCTGAAAATTAAGCTGGACCTTTGGATTCGGCCATCCTAATCAGTGAAGGTCGAATTCAACGCTGCGTCACATTTTCTAGGGTAGGTTCCACTGAATCCTAAATGCGGATTGGTAAAGGATCTTCAGCAATTTATATTGCGTCAAAAAATAGCGCGCGCTGATCTAATTTAACCACTTGCGGTGGAAAGACGTGCCACGCACGTCAACATGCTTTTGTTACCGGAACGCCAGCGACGTGTTACGCACGTCGGCTGAACGCTGCCTGAACGCACCGCGAAGTGATTCCCGCTCGACTGTTCTGGCACGCGCAACCGAGAATTTCTTTGCACCGCAAGTGGTTAAAGGTCATATTGTCAGCGGAACTGCAATGTCTCGACACCGGTGGTAATGCGTGCCCTTTGATTGCCATTGCTTCCTTAACGTTACGTTCATTGATAGTGGGTGGTTTATTGGGTGTCGGCGAATTCACATATTGGGTATGACTGGTGCTCCTATGCGGAGGAATCGTGGTCCACTTGTAGCAACATATGCAAGTCTTAGGGACTCCGATTAACTGGGCTCCTAGTCCGGAAGTCCATCCTGCTCTGAGCGCCGGTTATTGATCATATTCTCGGTTTTTTGTGCCCACTCCCAATGTGATAATCGCGAATATCGCGTCATCCTTCCTTACTCTCTTGTCGATCCGGACCTTACTCCCTGGTCTTGCCCCTGGTTGAGCCTCATGCCAATTAATCCTTAACCGTACTCTGGTATCAATAACATATCGTAGTTTGCCGTAGCAGGTCATACACCCAGGGTGGATAGGAGGGCCGTCTTGTATCACTCAAAGAGAACGTAACTGGGGTTCGTGGCGCAGCAGCGGCATGGCTCGAACTTGGTCTTTATAGTCGTTATTATTGCTTCTCGCTAAAGGTGACAGTGAGATCTGCAACCTTTGTGAAGTCGAAACAAATACTTAGGCTCGCGGTCATCTTAGATTATAAGTATTCTCTATATTTATTGTATTTACTATATTCTAAGTGTTCTATATACGTAATTTACAAAGATTTATTCTAAATATCTCATTGCTCACTGGTTGGTAACTACCGAACACTGCTTTGATAAAAAATGTTCATTATAAGAAATGATTTATTCCCACGAGATTTTTAAATATGAAGACTCTTATAATAATCTACATCATCCTAAGTTATACAACTTGAAACCGTTAAATACTTTTTCCAGACCAACGAAGGATGGGGTGTGTCAATAGTCGAGCAGACATTAACGACCTCCATCCAAATATCTTTCAAGTGATGAATGTCGACGAATTAGGCAACTTGATAACACCCGGCCGTTTGGAAGTTACTGATATGGACATTGTGTTGTATCAGTGTGGTAAACAGCCTGTGAAGTGGCCGTTACGTTGTTTACGCCGTTATGGTTACGATGCCGAAATCTTCAGTTTTGAATCTGGTAGACGCTGCTCCACTGGACCTGGCATTTATGCTTTCAAGTGTAGGCGAGCTGCACAACTCTTCAATCTTGTTCAAACAAATATTCAGGTTAGTATGAAACAAATTTACATAAAGCAGGTTCTATATCAGTTTACTGATGACAGTGTTACACGGCGGCCGAGTGGCTACCCAGATCGGGGGATGTTTGCAGATGCCTCCGAGCAGTTCGATGATTATATGAGAATTAACTCGTACGCACGTGTGACCAGTTGATAATTTAGGAAATAAGGCAAGGATAACCCGAGAGCCTAAATCAATCTCATTAGTGGGATGGATAGGTTTTTTAGTCCTTAAAGGGTGATTGGAGGGTTGCGCTGAGGGCTCGCAAAGACTTTCAAGAATTTGGTCGTTAATTTACGATGAATTAAAGAATTCTATTTGTAGTGTTATCAAAAGAAGTACAGTGTCAATACAGAACGAAACGCGCTCATGATATACTTCAATAAACGAAGATCGTGAGGCGAGACAACGGCGTTGAAGACCGCTCGGTAGCGGTCTGCAGAAGTGTAACAATATACATCCGCGTGTCTATCGGAGATTCTTTACTTGCAAGGTGTGCCTTATCTTACTTAGCAAGAACAACTAATAATTTGCGATTTTTAACCACTTCGGTAAGAGCGTCGACTGTAGTCGACAGCCATAGATGAACGCACGCAGCCGAGCATCAATTTTCGCCGACAGCCGTGATATGAAGGCGCACAGCCGAGCGTCGACTTTAGCGACGGCCGTGATATGAACCCGCCGGCCGGCGAGCGCCGTACCGAAATGGTTAATTATGAGGCGTTAGAATTCAACGGTAGTTATCGGGAGTTGAATATCTAGTTCCGTAACGAATTAGTCATTTTGAAAAGTTTTCGGAAGAAAGTACACAAATAATGAAGCTTGTAAAAGTGGGGTTCTTCGAAGAGAATCTGTATCTTGGCTTCACAGAGTCCTTTACATCCAATAACACACAAAACACTCCTGGATCCTATGAAAGTTCTACAAATATGCACGTCGAATATTTCGTTGTCCCCAGAATATGATGCAATTAATTAAGATATACAGTGAATTCGTGATATGCAGAATGTCTACCTGGTAGACAACCATATAATATCCGCAGGAATATTTGTTCAGATATTCAGAAAACATTGTCCCATTATTAATAAAAAGATTCCATTATATATATTACTGTAAAATAATCGGGTCACAAATAATATATCGATCTTTCAACTTCCTGTTAGGCATTTTTATGTCACTTTGAACCTAAAAGAAATATTGTCCTTAACTGACAAAGTATTGTCATATATGAAACAACTAAATTTACTTCTATCGTGGTAATTACTCAGACGGAACAAAATCTCTAATATACGTATGTAGAATGTTTTCATATATATGGAATATTTCAGTATAGCAAAGATATCAAATCGGCCTAAACAGAGCTGCCTGATTTATTCAAAATTGATAAATGGATATTTCATTTAATAAATTAGAGCATTGTACCTGGTATTTTCTACAGTCCGTAGAAAATATATTAGCAGTTTGGATGTTATAACTATCATCCTGCAAATGAAAAATTCCTTATATTGCCTGTCATATGATACCTAGGTTGAAAACTGGATTTCATTTTGGACTGTTTCAAAAACGAAAAAAAAATGCATACAAACCTTTTTGAGAATATTCAAAGCATGTGAATATATATACAGAATACTCACTAAATATTTCAAATATCCAGAATATATTTAAAGATTAAAGAACATTCATAGATACAATAGTGTTATCTGGGAATGTCGGTCTTTCGTCCACCCGGTTGCAGTGAGATGAATGTGAACTCCTTCAAGCCGGGGCGTACTCTAGGGTTAGAGCCTCCTAAGATCAGCCCGACGGTCCTGAGATTGCAGCACCGTCGTTCCTCTCTGTCCACTCGTGGATGTCGGAGTACGAAAACGCACACCCGATACTTGTGGTACAGTCGGCCTTTCAGAAAACCCCACCTACACAAAAAACATTCATTGAGCACTTCGTCCTCGTACATTCTTTCCCTCGTAGGAAACGCATGGGATCACGAACATGTCTTATGGCGTCTTTAGCACCCACAACACACATGACCCCATGTCTTTCCAACGAAGGAAAGAATGTACGATGACGAAGTGCTCGATGAATGTAAAAATATACGATGTAAATTTTCTGAATAAACTGAACTGGTTTCATAAAATTTACTTGAATCTAACTTTTTTTATTTATCGTGCTCAACGAAAATGGAGGGTAATTATATATAAAAGGGTGGTTCTCTCCGATTTTTATATAATTTTAATATATTACAGAGGACGTCATTCCGAGTATTTTCATATATATAAAGGTCGTACTTGAATATTTCCGGAATTATAATGAAGAAAAAAAGAAAACAAAAAATGGTACATACCTGGCTACTTTCGGCTACTTTCCTAGTTCCATCGCTTTTTTTACATTCGGACTTCACGTTCTTTCTTATATTTTGGCATATTTATTCGCCCCCAAACTCCCCATAAAATATAACCTAATCTAAGCTGTTAGTGAAATTTAATACGTTATGTTAGGTTTTTTTTAGGGGGGTCTGGGTCTGGGGCGGAGCGTGTTACTTGGGGGCTTTGCGCCCCAGTAACACGCTCCGCCATGCTCTGTTATTGCTATTCTTCAATTGTTTAATAACTCCGAAAATATTCAAGTCCGACCCTTAAATATATGTATGAACATACTCGAAACAACGTCCTCTACAACATATACAAATTATAGGAAGATCGAAGAGGATCACCCTACATAATTATCAAATGGAGTATTTATAAGAAACTGATTACATGTTTCCCGTTCCTTTTCACCGCGTTTACGTTTACAACATTCTCGCTGCCGCTCGACGGCAGATATCCAAGACGAACCCGAATTTCTCATTATAGCGATACACTTAGGAACACAACACAATAGACGATGATAGTACGAAAAATTGAGGCTGAAACAATACTGAAAACGGAGTACGAAATGTCAAAGAGGATTAAAAACGGGAACGAGTTCAATGTCTTAGTAATGAAATTAACCATTGCGATACATTTAGGCACACAACACATTTTATTTCAGAAAAAAAGAGAAGACGATCCTAACGGCTGTATCACCCCGTGTGGTAGGATCCATTGTTGGGTGTAGACTTGTGATAGGTTTCACTAAGAGGAAATTCAGATGTGTAATGAAAGTATGATTGTATTCAGTTTCCTGAGTCAGAATTAATATAAGTAGGTCAATGTATTTGACGAATTTATTTCAAAAATAACTTTTCGGTGTAAAAAAACAAGTTTATTACATGATTGTAATCACAATGAAAACGATTCGAACGAAGTTTTTAAAATACTAATTCCCGAAAATGGGCATACATCGAGGGACACCTGGCGCACATAACAAGCGTAAGAGCGCCAGTCCGGGGCCTGTGCCGGTTGTGATCACAGCAACTCAGTTTCCCTTAAATGTCGTAAAAATTACAATCGTGACGACTGGTCCCGATACCGCGTCATAATCTATAAAAGTAATGAAATAAGGAATTGATGACATGTGTAGGAGCATTTTTAATTCGTGCATAGACAGTGTACTGGAGCATTGAAATCATTTAATGAGTGACAAGTACAAATGAAATTCGATTGAATAGATGTCTTTATATCTTTGAGTCGTGAATAAGTAAACTTAGTAGGCAATCAGGATTTGTAAACCCCCAAAAAGTATTTTGGTTATAATATTTTCAATATTAACCCTTAGCGCTCCGTTGGCTCCGCTACGGAGAAATTCGTCATAACGTTACGAAATTTGCGGAGCGCTAAGGGTTAAACATTTTCCTCGTCTTACAATATCCACTTCATTCTACAAGTGATTAATTATGATTTTGAACCATTTAAAAGTGTTGCTAACTGCAATATCGAATTTGTCGGACTTATTAGATCTTCAATTAAAGTAGCAACGAAAATTTCAATAATATACACGATATGGTGTTACGTGGTAGAATTCTGCCGTCACAATTAGTTACGGAACTGTGGCGGTAAGGGTAAATTGGTTATTTATTTTTGAAAGTATTAGATCAGCCGGTAATCCTCGGGGGGCCACTCGTGGTAATCACGTAAGATTTTGTTACCCTAAGTCCTGTCTTGTATAAGAAGAAAAGGGTCAGGTATGGATGCCTCTGATTTTCCCAATATTTTGTTATTTTGTAGTCCTTCATATATAAAACTATTTGCCAAAGGGATAGCTCAAACCTCAGAGATGTTCAAGAAATTATTTAGTACATAGGGTGTAACAGAACTTGTAGTTTATACAACGCTATGCTTGTTGAAAAAGCAGTCGAAAAGTCCTGTACTATTTTTTACTACAATGCATACATTTTTTGTAATAACTCAGCACAGCCAATCAATCGCGTTCCCAAACGGAAGGCATAGTGGATAGGACGCTGGTACACTGGACTCCATCGATGGCTTGCACCTGGTCCGCACTGTCCTCTCCGGCCGCGCAGCGTACTAGCGGCGGAAGCAGCGCGGAATTCGAATCGCTCGAGGGACAAAATGGATTTCCTAAAGAAAATAAATATTT
>NW_019394658.1:0-59775 GCF_000612105.2 Orussus abietinus
ACCATCGTCAACTGCCGCATGGTATTACCATCGCGAATACGTGAGCCGCCAACGGCAACTGGTAGATGGCACAGCCATCGCGATTGCGCGAGCCCCTACCAGAAATTCGTTGCGCCGCCCTTGGGGGCAAAAAATGGTGAAAGCTAACGTACGAAATCAGAGGGCAGCACACGGTGCTATCGCGCGACCCTTAGAGTTCGAAAATTCTCGGTAACATTAAATTGGAGAAGGTAACTGTGAAACATACCGTAAGTTACCGGGAACATTGAGAATTTAAGAGAACGTTAATTTTGTTATTTATACTTTAGGTTTCTTCGTTTAAATAACTTTTTTTTTTTCAATCAACTTCAAAGTTCAACCTAAAGAGTAATAATTACTATTAGAAAATATTGATTATAGGGTCGTATTTACCTCCAGCTAAAAATATTCACGTATCTACAACTTCACGGAAAATTCCATGCCATTTGTTTCAAACGAACTGATATTTCATTCTGCGACGAAGCGAATGGGATGTTTTTATTGGCTACGGAGAACGTACAACGGAAATTCCCCTCTACGATGTTTCTCTATAGCTAATCGAAACCTCTCGTTCGATCCGTTGAAAAATTCAAATTCTCATAATTTCTCGATAAAAAAGACTTAGGAGAAATGACCGATAAATTACCGGGTATTTCTCTTCGTTTCTGACGTACTTACTGGATTTAGAACTCTAGTGTACATAGTCAACGCGAACAAACCTAATAATTGCTTCGAGGCCGTTCGAGAATGAAAAACCAATCTGGACTGCTAAGTTTCAGTTTCCACTATCTCGGCGACGTTCTCAAAAAGTTTTAGTGCATGGACGTTGGACCGTGAAGTGGCGCTCCGCGGTTGACTTGCTTAACAGTGCTTAACAGAGACAGGTGCTAGCAGTTCATGGGTATATATATAGTCAAAGTTTCTACGCGATATAGACAATGCGGATGTAGTGAGCGATAACTGTTTGACGCTACTTCTATTAGATGTAATGAGGAACTAACCTGTAAACTATAACAAGAAGCAAAATGTCTTGGATTAAAAAAGGTTCTGTAATGAAGTATTTACAAGTCACACTCTATGGCTTCATTTGAACCTAAGAAGGTTATGTCCGGTATGTGTCGCCAATTCTTGACACTTAGTCAAGCATTCAGGATGATTCGCGGATTTGAATAAAGTATGGAAAATCTGAATAAAAAGGAGACCATCAATCTATTGGATTTGCTTTCGGAGAGTGATTCCGAGGCATCTGATTTAATCCTTACGCCGAGGAAGAAGAGAGTCAAACGGTGGGTTAAACCGTTGAATATTATGACCTTTGACGTTTGATGTATTTTATAATAAAATCTGAATACATTGCAATATCAGAATTAGATTGGATACACCATAATGAATATAGACAATTCCGTGAAATTCATTGTGTTGTACTATCCTTGAATCATTTTATTACTGAAATACGTGTATGTAGTTTGTTAATGTGTGATATAAACAGTGAAAAGTATGTATACAGATAACAACTATTTTATATTACAGGCGTCATCGTCCTGATGGTGTCAAGGTGAAGCAAGGCCATGTCTGTAATTGCGCTCGGTCACAGCTGAGAATAATCTCCTTATGGTTAGCTGCTATTTTAATAACATTTTGGCTAGTGGCTCTGTCATGGTTTGCAGCAATATTATATGGCGAAATTGGAAAGATGAACATCTCCATAAAATCTGGTAAATACAGCGAAAGAATTAAAAAAATATTATGTTAAGAGTAAAGTATAACTGTAAGAACATTCAAGTATTTTATTTTCGGGCAAAAACATTTAAACCGAGTTCTGCATCACATGCTACTTTAAATTTTGAACGTTAAAAATATTCTGTACTGTAAATGGCAAGAAAAACTACAGCAAGAGCAAAGGCAGTTTCGTCGCTACTATCTATGTACTTTAAATATCTAATCGCTGTAAATTGTATAACCTAGATTTGTCTCAAGGATATATCCTTGCAACGATTCCATAATCTTTATGAGCGTCAAAAAAAAACACGAAGCCTGAAATTATCACTTCGAAGTGCTAGACAGAATGAGTAATTAGTCTGAGATTATTCAAACAGGAATATCAAAAGGCTCACTGGACCGTAGCACTTTTCACAGACGCTGAGCATGCTAAAAATACCGCCTTCTCTCGTTGGGAAATCTGTAACAGCGTATTCTTTTTTTGGCATGTATTACACAAGACATGTATCGTCTAATGTTTATATTTAAGACCGTCAGGTATTGGAAAATAGTATCTGCAATGCGCAAATCACTCAGGAAGGAGTTCAAGTCCCTCCTTGAGCCTTTCATTTCCTCGGAGTGCATTCCATTGCCTGAGGGTACGATTAACTGCATCCCTCATGGGCTCTGTGGATTTTTAAAGCATCGCGGGTGCAATCATTGGTTGCAGTTCAAAGGGGGATCATGAAGTCGAGGGCTTCTTCATAGAACCCAGCCCACCTATTCGGATCAATGATTAAAGAGGTATCTACGTGCTTCCTGTCGGAACCTCCACCCCTAGAAAAATATCACCTTTCTGTACGTTCTTTATTCATTCAGCCCCTTCTGAAATGTTTCGACAGAATTATTTCATGCAAAATACAATTTGTCCACCAGATTGAAACGTGACCCGAATTTCGAACCGTTCGATAGAGCTGATCTTCGATTCCATCCTTGTACGAAATTCTGCAGGATTTCCATTTAGTATGTGAGATATACGAAATACGACAAATTCATCGAGTTCGAGCGGTTTCCTGCAAAACGAAAGCGAGATAGAAAGGGACATGGAGATTCGTTTGACCTCGCGTCCCCTTTCGGCATTTTATCATTTGCAACGTTTGCTCATCTCTCCTCAAGAGGAGGGTGAAAAAGAGAGGACGTACAAAGGTATATTTCCCTCGTCTCGCAACGAGTAGCGTTTAATGCAGGCTACGCTCTGGTTTCTTTATCTTTCCTCTTCTGCCTTTCGGTGAGCCAGAACTCCAGTTTACATTTAATAAAATTCATGAAGGACCTTCAACGCGTTCGTGACGTCTCGAGTTCGGTTAGGAACGTTTTCCTCGCCTCTTTGGCGCTCGAGGGGCGGTTTAAAGAGGGTGGGAAGGGATTTGCGAAAATGCAACCCCTCGTCCTCAAAATGTTGCATTTAATCCCCGCTCGTCCCGGGCATCTAATTCAGACCCATCCTTGTGTAAAGTGTAAAAATAAACCGGGGAAAGCCATTTCACCGGTCCATCCCTTCCTCCGACGTTTCGTTAGCTCGCCCTCTTTCCGAGGTTCTACGTGATCACGGAAAACTGGGGAGGAATCCCCAGTATATACACACACTGGAATTCCTCAGAAAGAAAGAAAAAAAAAACATCCACCGGTGAAAATTAATTACCATATCCTGAAATTGAAATCGACCGTTCGAACCGCGGCGTTCATCCCCCTCTCTCCTCTGGTTCATAAAAGAACACCCTGAAGTATCGAAGACTTTCTGGACAAAATTCTGAAATTTTATTCCACTGACGAGGAATTCTTGAATTTCGTGAGGGGGTGCGTTCCGCACATTCCGCGGGGGATGTTTCCCTCCCTGTAACCGGGTGGAAATAAACCGGGAAACACCCGGGGAAATTCATTTCCCCGTTCCCCCTCGACGTCTGTCGGCCGAAAGCCAGATCGCCGGAGGGTGAAGCTCCGAGGAAAAGGGTGGAAAGGGTGGAAAAGAGGAAAGGCGCGTCACCGGGAGGGTGGAAAAAATGCACAGCCGCCCCTAGGTCCGTCGCTTTTGGAAATTCTCCGACGCTAGCTCCCCCCTTATCCCCGCCATCCCCTTGACGACCTCTCCCCGGGTACCAACCCCCTTTAGTCGATATCGGGCATGCCTCGCGAGTACTCCGCGGAAACCACCCCGCGCGAGCAGTCGCTCGTTCCTCGAGCTCGGCCATTTCGTCCCTCGACGATTCCTCCGTCAGGTGCTCGACTCGTTCCTTCCTTTTAACCCCTCGTCTCGGTTCCCGATACACCCCCTCTGGGGATGATTATAAACCTCGACTCGGTGCATGATTCCTTTTTATTTCAAGCCTCCACCGTGCCGGGCAAAAATCGCCCCTTTGGTCATCTTCGCTTATCACGCGGAATATTCCCTTCTGGCTTCGTAGCGAAAAATTTGGTAAACCTTGATGCAGTACTTGGATTTCTTTTTTAATTTTGAATCTTAACCAGAAATCGTCCCATTAGCCGTCTCCTACACTTCTCTCTCGGAATATTCCCTTCGAGTTGTATCGATGCACTTATGAAACTAAAACAAAACTTATAAACCTCGACCCAGTGCTTGATTTTTTATTTCTTTATTTCGAGACAATCAAAAATCACCCCATTGGCCATCTTAGCTTATCACTCGGAATATTCCCTTCGGAGTTTGTGCTAAAAAATTTGATAAACCTCGACTCGGTACTCGTATTTCTGTTTTATTTTAAATCTCAACCAGAAATCGTCCCATTGGCTGTCTCCTCCACTTCTCCTTCGGAATATTCCCTTCGAATTGTGTGGATACACTTATAAACCTAAAACGAAACATAAAAACCTCGACTCAGTACTTATATTTCTTTTTTATTTTAAATCTCAACCAGAAATCGTCCCATTGGCCGTCTCCTCCACTTCTCCCTCGGAATATTTCCTTCGAATTGTGTGGATACACTTATAAACCTAAAACGAAACTTAAAAACCTCGACTCAGTACTCGTACTTCTTTTTTATTTTAAATCAACCAGAAATCGTCCCATTGACCGTCTCCTCCACATCTCCCTCGGAATATTCCCTTCGAATTGTGTCGATACACTTATAAACCTAAAACCAAATTTATAAACCTCGACTCGGTACTCGTATTTCTTTTTTATTTTAAATCTCAACGAGAAATCGTCCCGTTGGCCGTCTCTTCCACTTCTCCCTCGGAATATTCCCTTCGAATTGTGTCGATACACTTCTAAACGTAAAACAAAACTTAAAAACCTCGACTCAGTACTCGTATTTCTTTTTTATTTTAAATCCCAAGCAGAAATCGTCCCATTGGTCGCTTCTCCCTTGGTATAACCCTTCGAGTAGTGTACCACCTCGGAAGTGGAGTCCGCTGTTTATTTCAGTGCGAGCGGTGTATTTTTAAAAACGCTCCTCTCGATATCAGCGACTCGACTCGAGGCCGACCGAGGACTCTGCCTTTTCCACGATTTTTCTCTCAGGCTCGCCAAGTGGGGGCGACTGGATATCGGCGATGTACTTGGAAAAAAAAACCACCTCCAGTCGATTACGAGCTCTTATCTCGCGCATTTCGTGTACGTGTTCCGCGGTCGCCTTTGCTCGCGCTGGGACATATCAGTCGCTCGGAGTCACTTATCGGTGGAGGCGGTTCTCGCTGGTCGCGCGCGCCTTTATTCCGCGGCTTGTTTTTTCTTCTTCTTCTTTTTTATTCGAAATAATCTCATCTAAATGTCTCCATGAATATTTACGATCGATCCTCTGACGAGAGCTGGAGTGATTTCCCGCCGCGCTCGGCCGCGACAACATGCCAAGGGTACTTGGGATTTATTTATAATTAACCATCTACTCGTGTCGATTATTATCTGGGTAATTCCACCACTATCTGCCGGTACTCAACGCGCAGTAACCAGTATACTCGCAGAAAAGGATATCCGTATTAAATTCCCGAAGTGCACCTAGGGTCGAGTTATCAAGACTTATCTCACGTTTATTATTTTTCCTCGACTTTTCCTCGGCCTTCCTTATTCGCGTACGGCTGTCGTCCAGTCGCACGAGGGAGGGAAAAAATCCAGACTTATCTCCCGATTTTTCTTTTCTTTTTTTTTTTAATTGTTCTTGGCCTTCATTCCTACACGCGGGGCTTTCGAGTCGAGTCCTTCGAGGGAGGGAAGATATATGTGCCCATAATTATGAAAGTGTTCTAAGTCAAAATTAAAAAAAAAATGAGTTTATCAGTTATTTCACCCCATATTATTTCAAACGAAATTAATTCAATGTAATTTCGAAACAAAAAATATATGACTTAGACCACTTTCATAATTATGGGCACATATGGGGAATATCGAACGGGTGCGCGACGGGACGCGTAATTGAACTTGACCGGGGAAACTTGTCGGGCTCTCGGCCACGGTTTATCAATAAATTGATAAGCCCCTTGTATCGATAACGCTCGCTCTACTCCTCGAGGATTCAGCCCTCGGGTGGGAAGTCGGAGACGAAGTGCTCCATTGACGGGCCTCCCGAGGAGATTGGCTCATTCGTGATCGCGAGATTCGCGTCCATGACGAGGCGAGGACGTTAAGGTGAAGTGAAACTCCCTTCAAATCAGCCAATTCGAATACGACACTTTTTTTTAAGGGTATTGGACCAAACTGTCCGAAACTTTGACACCTCACTCCTGATCATCTAAGAATTGTCCCGACACATTCAAAATTTGGATTTTTTAACAAAACTTTTTAATTCAGCCCAAACCAGAACCAAAATGGCGTCGAGCTCTGATATTTCGATCGATATTCAATTATCGAAGACTCTGATATGAGAATTGAAAGGGTCAGGACAAGTTTACGACAATTTAGAACACTCTGGTAATCGATAAACTCGCATTTTGAACGGGATAAAGGCAAAAAAGGTGTTGTATGCGCTTCTTTGCTAAAACGATGCTAATACGAGGTCTCGGAGTGAAAATTTAATTGACCTGGAAATCACAGATGGCGCAAGGGGTCCCTCCGCAGTTAATTAGGGCCTCAGAAGGCATGAATCCAGAGGATTTCTGGAGTTTTACTTCGATTTCTTTATAATTATTGTACGGAAACGATAGGTGGAATATGCCCTTTGGTACAATACGTAATATAATTCGACCCAGCTGTCAATATAAAAACGAACGTCGGCAACGTAGGCATTTAGAAAAATCTTCTTTATAGACGTTGATCAAGTTCCTCGACGCGTTTCACTTCACCTTAACGTACATTTGGCTACGCATGTCGAAAGGTTTCCTACGACGAGGCTCGCACCCGGAATCGATCGGCACGTTCTGCCGTTGCGTGGACGCGGATACCTCGTGGGGACACGTCGGTGGAGGTTCGTGGGACATTGGGGCCTTCCGTGACAATAACACCTGGATGATCTCGATAGATCACCGGAAAGGAAGGAAATAATTATACTAAATTATTTATTAAAGCCTGGGCTTTAACTAACCCACGTCGACTCTCAACTCCTCGAGTCGAGGACGATCTCGAGCTTCGCCGCTAAACTTTTGGTTGGGCTCCAAAAGGGATCAAGGTTGATTTATATTAAGTCTCTTCGTATAAGGTTCGAGCCATCTCGAGGGACCCTCGGATTTTAAATGTGCGGTGAGATTTCTACGGATTTATATTGACTTAATCTTTAGAAATCTGAATTTTTAGACGAGTCGAGGTGGGCGGGAGATTTCGAGAAATTCGGATATCTAGATGCTTAAAGTGCGCTTAAAGTCATTGGTTTTTAAATGTGCGCTTAAAGTCTTCGGTTTTTAAATGTACAGTGAAATTTATACGAATTTAAATTGCCTTTATCTTTAGAAATCTCGATTTTTAGACAAGACGAGGTGGGCGGGAGATTTCGAGAAATTCGGATATCTGGATGCTTAAAGTGCGCTGAAAGTCCTAGGATTTTAAGTGTGCGCTAAAAGTGCGCTTAAAGTCTTCGGTTTGTACATGTGCGGTGAGATTTCTACGGATTTTATATTGCCTTAATCTTTAGAGATCTCGATTTTTAGACTCGTTGAGGTGGGCGGGAGATTTCGAAAAATTCGAATATCTAGTTGCTAAATGTGCGCTTAAAGTGCACGGATTGTAAATGTGTGCTAAATGTGTGCTTAAAGTCTTCGGTTTTTAAAAGTGCGGTGAAGTTTATACGTATTTAAATTGCCTTAATCTTTAGAAATCTCGATTTTTAGACGAGTCGAGGTGGGCGGGAGATTTCGAAAAATTCAGATATCTAGATGCTTAAAGTGCGCTTAAAGTCTTCGGATTTTAAATTTGCGCTAAAAGTGCGCTCAAAGTCCTCGGATTTTAAAAGTGCTGTAAAATTTATACGGATTTAAATTGCCTAATCTTTAGATATCTGAATTTTTAGACGACTCGAGGTGGGCGGGAGATTTCGAAAAATTCGAATGTCTAGATGCTAAAAGTGCGCTTAAAGTCCTCGGATATTTAGATGTACGCTAAAAGTGCGCTTAAAGTCCTCGGATATTTAGATGTACGCTAAAAGTGCGCTTAAAGTCCTCGGATTTTACATATGCACTAAAAGTGCGCTTAAAGTCTTCGGATTTTAAAAGTGCGGTGAAGTTTATACGTATTTAAATTGCCTTAATCTTTAGAAATCTCGATTTTTAGACGAGTGGAGGTGGGCACGAGATTTCGAAAAAATTCGGATCCTTAGAAATCCAAATTTCAAGGAGAGTGGTTGCCCTAGTTCTCTCCCCGATTTTTCTTCGCGTGAAACTGCTCTTTCTTTTTCTCTTTTTTTTTTTTTTTCGACTGATTGCTCAACATTGTTCCACGCAAACTACGCGTGTAAGAGTCCTTCGAGGTAAACGGCACGTACGCGTATCACCAGTTGAACGGGGTACCGATATGAAGACTCATGAATCACACGTGGCCTCAAAGTTTCACTTTCCGTTCCCTAAAGTCGCCGAACAAACGCCGAAACTTTTCCTCTCTCTCTCAGCGAATATATCCGGCGCGACTGATAAGGCTCCATTGGCAGTCGAGTGATCGATGGCGTCTCTCGATAACGAAATCCGTGATAAGAGTGCTTTTTTTTTCTTTTTTTCTTTTTTTTCTTCTCCCGAGAGATCTCGACTTAGTCCGTCAGGCACTCGCAAACAATGCTCGATACTAATACCCGGTTATGAATAATTGCGCCGTTAAAAAGCGATAAAACGCGTCTTTTCCGCCGGCCCGGAAAGAACTAATGGCATGTCATTTCGGTACCGAGGTATTCAATCTTTTTTACGACGTGGACCGGAATCTCCACACGTGAGGGTGGAGAAGAGACAATAGGCGAATAAAAAGACAGGTTCTCGATAATAAATCACGGGGGGGGGGAGGGGGCGCTTTTACGTTGAAATTTTTTATAAGCGTGCAGAAATCGTCACTCGTTCATTGACGAGAACGAGGTCATTCCTTCGAGTCTACCGTCAAAAGGGGAGGAAAAATAATAAAAACCGAGGCACAAATTTCCATTCGCGTCGCCAGGTCGTGCGTACGCACATCGGGGACCCGGCTTGTCGGCGGCACGTCGTTATCGCAATCGAACTGATAACCTTAATTCCTAAATACGAAAGCCGCTCTCGGAGCCGTGAAGAGTTCTAAGGCATCGCTTAAGCCGTAATTCCTACAATTGAGCCCGATTGAGCATCGAAATCCCCTTTAAGGTGAAGTGAAACCCCCTTCAAATCAGTCGATTCGGATACAACAATTTTTTTAAGGGTATTGAACCAAACTGTCCGAAACTTTGACACATAACTCCTGATCACCAAAGATTTGTCCCGACACACTCAAAATTTGGATTTTTTAACCAAATTTTTTAACAGCCCAGACCAGAAGCAAAATGGCTTCGGCTCTCATATTTCGATCAATATACAATTATCGAAGGCTCTGATATGAGAAACGAAAAGGTCAGGACAATTTTACGACAATTTAGAACACTCTGGTAATCGATAAACTCGCATTTAAACGGGATAAAGGCAAAAAAAGTGTTTTATGCGCTTCTATGGTAAAACGATGAGAATACAAGGTCTTGGAGTGAAAATTTAATTGACCTGGAAATCACAGATTGCGCAAGGAGTCCCTCTGCAGACAATTAGGGCCCCAGAAAGCATGAAGCCAGAGGATTTCTGGAGTTTTACTTCGATTTCTTTATAATTATTGTACAAAAAAGACAAATGGACTATACCATTTAGGACAATACCCAATATAATTCGACACAGCTGTCAATATAAAAACGAGCGTAGGTATTTATAAAAATCTTTATCGACGTCGATCAAGTTCCTCGACGTGTTTCACTTCACCTTAAGCGGCCATAAAAATAGAGATTAAAGAATTAGAGAAAATCGCAGAGAGCGCGAAAGTCCCGCCGAAGTTCGCGAAAATTCGAAAAAGTGCATATAAAATTGCGGGATCCGACATTGATAAACTACCCACGCGCGAGAGAACAAAGGCAGAGCCTCCTTAAGGTGTGTCCTTAAAAGAAAAGAAAAAAAAAGAAGAAAGATATGCACCTCGCCATCCTCGACCCATTCTCGTTTTCCCAGCGTCCTCTCAATAAGGCGGCTCCCCTTTGCGCCTCTTTGTCGAGCTCGGCTTGTCACGCGAGAAACAAATGCATTTCAGGCCTCGGCAAGATGACCGGCGTCGGTTCCTCGAGCCGCAGTTGGACGTGCGACGCCGTTAATAGGAGCGAGGCTTAAAAGTCGCAGCCTCGGCCGGTCGCGCCCCCTAAAATCCATCCAAGAGGAAGAAAAGTCGAGATAAATCCGCGATCGAGTCGCCAAATGGACCGGCGCTCGAGAGGATCCACCGGAAAGTCACCTGGAAGCCTTCCGAAGGATCAGCTGTCAAAGTCACGTGGTCCCGGAGCGCGCAGTTATCGGGCAAACCTGACCTAACCTAATCTACCCGTCCAGACGAAAATCGTCGGATTTTGGGGACCCAGAGGATCGCTACCGATCCCCCGATCGACGTCGAGGTCCAGCACAAGAGGATCGAGGTCGGCGACAATCCCGAGGAATTAATTCCACCTGTCAAAGTCCACGTGGCGCGTCACGTGACTCCAAGAGAGAAGATCCGATTTTTCGCCGGTTCGAGGGAATCGAAAGAGGATCCGATCTCGAGAGATAACGAGGCGTCGCGGGCGTCCTTTGACGTCGCCGGATGTCGCCCTGGTCGGCGCGTCGGAGGGCAAGGTGACCGGAAGTCACGGGAAGGATTCTCCTGGACTTTTCCTCGCCGTCCTTAGATGAGCCGGCGTCCGAGGGCGTCCACGGATCGATCAGTCTCCGAGAGCCGTCGAAACGCCCCCGACGCCAGCGTCGCGACGGCGGAGCCACGTTGGATGCCAGTCGACAGCCGGAGGAGACATTCGATGCGCCGACGAAGGAGGTGACCGGTTAGGGGAACCGGAAGCCAGGTGACCCGGTCGGCAGGGGGTCACGTAGCAGGTGTTGGAGGGTGCCGTGGGGGGTGAGGGCGCACAGGGGGGCCGCGTGGCCGTGGAGATGGACTCGGTGGCTGTGACCGTGCCCCTTCGGCCCCCGACGAAGAAGATGAAGAAGCGGAAGGAACTCGACGCCCTCGCGCCGCCCCACGCGGTGTCCAGGAGGAACTCCGGGAAACGCAGCTCCCAGGTACCCTCGACCTGCAACCGATAATCGTTCGCTCGTCGACTCCTAGTGCATGCGAATAAAAAAAAATAAAAGGAGGAAAGGAAACGTCCTTGGGATGTTTCGGCCGATTAGTGCGAGGTGGAGTTCGCGATTTCTCGGAGAGGTGTCCCCGAGAAGTCGGGGGGCCCTCCCTAGGTCCCACCCTGGGTCTTTCTTCTTTCTGCCTTTTGTTGTCGTTGGTGCGATAATTCCCGGGTCGAGATCGACGGGTTTCCTCGGTATTGAGAATGGTGTTCTTGCTGGTTCTCCAGGAATTGCTGACCGACAGCAGCGACGAGCGCTCGGAATACTGGACCGTCTCGACGAGGAGCGCCAGGAAGACCCGGGGCCGGAGGAGGCAGGCTTGTCCAGGTCTCCTGAGGGCCTGCAACGCCTTCCTGGTCTGCACCTCGGTTCTAGCCACCGCCACCTTGATCTGGCTCTTCATCGACGTGCGTCAGCAGCTCACGGCTCTCAGAACCGAACTGGATCAAGGTACTGCTCCCAGGAGACGGTTACCTTGGGCCGATTGGTCGAGCAAACCCACCTTTTCCTGTACCTGTGATTAATAAAACGAGCCTTTAGAGTCTTTCGTCCCCGACTTGGCAGCGGGGTTCCAAGGGGCACTCCCGGGGTCGTACCTTGGTCACCGGGCCCCTGCCTTCTACGAGAATTATATTTATCCCGACCTGGAGACTGGATAATGTCACCCTAATTTTAGGGATATATGTCACGCGTGGTACAGGTGTTAATTACTCGAAAACCGAGTTTTTTACCGCCCAAGGCCTGTGAGGTGGGATTTTAAGCGTTTCTAGGCTTTGCTCGAGCTGTAGTTTCACTTGATATGTCGGATACCTCTTGTATCGTTTATTTAATATGTAGCGAATTGAAAGAAGGGAGTCTTGTCATGTAAGGTACAACTGATTGTTTATATTGCAGTGATAGCTGGAAGCGAAGGCGTGCCCGATGCCCTGCAGAAGTGCCACTCTTTGTCGAGGGATCTCCAGAATAACCAGACGATCATATTCTCACACTTGTCCGATCTCAAGCTCCAGATGAACAATTTTACGGCACAAGTAAGGACAGCACGTGGTTTCTGTCGGATAGAACGACCGATTCTATTCGACCGTTCTTTTTAATCGATAAGAAGGGTTACGCTACGTACGGCATCCTTTAACGAGGCTTCTTTTTTCCTCCAGTTGTCTGGCATGCAGCACGGTTTGCGACAAGTTCAAGAGACTCTTCAGGATTCCCCGGAACTCGCAAGCGTGCCAAAAGGGTTGAACGAGCTGTCCAATACCGTTGCTCGGTTCGGCAGTCAAATTCAGGACCTTGGAGTCACGATCGCCACCTTGAAGAGGACCAACGCCAAGCTGCAGGATGCTCAAACCACTATGCGGCAAAACATCACTGATCTCAAGGTTGGTCGGTCGTTATTTAGTTTAAGGTGAAGTGAAACGCGTCGAGGAACTTGATCGACGTCGATAACGATTTTTCTAAATGCCTACGTTGCCGACATTCGTTTTTATATTGACAGCTGGGTCGAATTATATTGCGTATTGTACCAAATGGCATACTCCACCTGTCGTTTTCGCACAATGATTATAAAGAAATCGAAGTAAAACTCCAGAAATCCTCTGGATTCATGCTTTCTGGGGCCCTAATCGACTGCAGAGGGACCCCCTGCGCCATCTGTGATTTATAGGTCAATTCAATTTTCACTCCGAGACCTCATATTACCATCGTTTTAGCATAGAAGCGCATACGACACTTTTTTTGCCTTTATCCCGCTTAAATGCGAGTTTATCGACTACCAGAGTGTTCTAAATTGTCGTAAAATTGTCCTGACCTTTTCGATTCTCATATCAGAGCCTTCGATAATTGTATATTGATCGAAATATGAGAGCCGAAGCCATTTTGCTTCTGGTCTGGGCTGTTAAAAAATTTGGTTAAAAAATCCAAATTTTGAGTGTGTCGGGACAATTCTTTGGTGATCAGGAGTGGTGTGTCAAAGTTTTGGACAGTTTGGTCTAATACCATTAAAAAAAAGTGTTGTATTCGAATCGACTGATTTCAAGGGGGTTTCACTTCACCTTAAAGGCTCACCGTGTGCGCCAATTTCAGGGGACGTGAAAGTGGCATCCGAAAGCTCAATCGTTCATAAAAGTTTCCTACGAACTGGGTGTCTCAAATCGTTTCATACTTTAAAACCTAAATATGGAGATCATAAGGTAGGTCCTGAAACTCGGGAAATTTCATTTTTTACAAACTTTTTTTTAGAATACCTATAAAGAAATATGATAAGAATTGAAATTTCATGAGTTTCAGGACCTTCCTTATAGTCGCCCTATTCACATTGTAAGGTTTCAAACCATTCGGTAAATCGAGTTGGGAGAAAAGTTTTATAAACAAAACCTCTTCGACCCCACTTTCACATCACCTTAACGGGAAGAATACTCAAACGCAATGGCTGATCCGAATCTCTCGTTGCAGCACTCGTTGGACGACATCTCGGAAAGGTTCCAGTCGCCCCAGGCGTTGGCTACCAATGGAACTGAAATAAAAACGGAGGAACTTAATGCGACGATAGCGCGATTAACGAGCGATCTAAATCGCGTCAATGAAACCCTTTCGACCAAGCTCCAGTTGAGCGACGACGATCGGGTAAGCCTGAAGAGAATTTTGTCTCCCGCATATTCACCGTACTCTAAGACATACTGTAAGACATACTGCAAGACATACTGTAAGACATACTGTAAGACATACTGTAAGACATACTCTCTCGTTACTGGCATGAGGACCGGCGTTGCACTACTGCATATACACGTGGCCAAAATGTTTGCCTTCGAAGTAATGGATACCCGCTTAAATAATTGTAAGACAGACTCTCTCGTTACTGGCATGAGGACTGGTAGTGTACTACCAAAGAATTCAGAAGTCTCCATAGAAGTCCCGAAAGATACGGACGTTCGATGCTCGATAAATAGTATGTTAGCAAACGGATGGCGGCGCTGTAAGCATCTCTCCGTCTCTCTTCATATTATGGCGATATATAGCGAATTGCATTCTTTCTTTATCTTACACCCAATACTCGCCTTTCTATATGCGTCTCTCTTCCTCCCGTATGTGAGATATCTTTGGCTAACGCATGCGATCTCTCTTTTACCCCCATTTCTGGTTTGTTAGCCGACTTTTAGAGCATCAAGCGCTAACATAGGATCTGGGCTTCTATGGGACTTATGAATTCTTTGGTACTACCGCATGACACGCGACACCAGCGCCGTACCGTCCGTTTCGGGATCTATCCCCTATATATTGGGTTGATGCATAAGTCATTGCGCATTTTTTTCAAATATAAAAATGCGCGCAGAAATTAAATGTTTTAACATAACGTTATATGTTATTTTAAAGAGAAATTTGTCCTCTACAAGACAGTGTTTTAATATTTTTATTAGATTTAATTTTTCAGTCCATTTCTTGTGCCAATTCTCTGGTCGATTGTCGCGGGTTTTCATGGATAAGCTGGTTCGATCGCTCTTCATCAAATTCAACCGGACATCCTGAGCGAGCGCTGTGTGTGTGTGTGTGTTTTTGAGGTCGAAAGTTCCATTTTTAAAGCGCAAAAACCACCATTGAGCCGTCCTTGTGGTCATAGCTTCTTCTCCGTATACAGCGCAAATTTCACGAGCCGCTTTGGAAGCATTTGAGCCGCGATTAAACTCAATCAAAAGAAAGTGCCGAAAATGCTCATTTTTGTCCACTTAACCCTCCATTTTAATTGCCTAAAAATTCACAAAAATTAAATCTAACAAAATCATTAAAACACTCTTGTAGAGGAAAAAATTCTCTTTAAAATAACATATAACGTTATGTTAAAACATTTAATTTCTGCGCGCATTTTTATGTTTGAAAAAATGCGCAATGACTCATGCATCAACCCAATATATATTATAAAACTAGCATATATATATATGCTACAGTTTGGTGGAATTGCCGGAGAACTTTCCATGATTCCTAATTTCCAGAAATCCCTGGCCGAGCTTCAGAACCTTACCCAGAGTATGAGCACGAAGGTGACGTCCCTCGAGGGAGAATGTGCCAAAGCTACCGAGCAGGCAGTCATTTCGGAGCTGGTCAACAAATTGAAGGACCAGGTAATTCGCCCTCCAGGTGAAACTGGACACATCTATATAGTTGAGGAGACATTCAACGGATGGTGGATAATGATTTAAATTTCACTTGCGGCGTTCCAGCTAGCGGAAATACGAGCCATGGATCTCGAAGTCAACGGGAAGCTGAAACAGTTGGAGCAGTCGTATAACGCTTTGAGGAACTCGTCCGCGCCGTTAACGTCGACGGGTATTAAGAATAAGCAGCAAGGGGTCAAATCAAAAGAGGAGGGAACGTCCAGTCGTGGTCAGACATCGCCGGAATCTACAACGGCGACTGGTCGTGGGGTCTTAGGTTCGAAACGTCTTTTTTAAGGGACTGTGCCACTGTGAACGTCGAAAAGATTACACATTTTTTACTATTCTATTTTTCCTCAAAAAGTACTTCATATAACGGCACGAAACTTTTTCTTATCCATGAAAGGTCTAATGTAGGAGAATAGAGACAAATTTTTCTTTTTAGTAAATAAGATATGTATCTATTTATTTATTATTACAAACGTGGAGTAGTAAACAAAAAATGGTTCGTTGCTGGCGCAGGTGATTGAAGTTCTCCTGGTGATCTGAAACAAAATTCAAAAAGATTCCTAATCTGTAAGACCATCGCTACCGGCCGTACCTCAATTATTAATTTATATCATAAATTAACAAAATGACGGCGTTTTTTTGCAAAAGTGTTAACAAAAATACGTTTTTTTTGCGCTGTGATTGAAGCAAAAGTAGGAGTTGAAATAAAAATTGTACCATGATTGAGGTACGGCCGATAGCGACGGCCTTGCAGATTAAGAATCTTTCTAAATTTTTTGTTTCAGATCACCCGCGCCAGCAACGAACAATTTTTTTTACTACTCTACGTTTGTAATAATAAATAAATAAATATGTATCTTTTTTACTAAAAAGAAAAATTCTCCTGTATTCTCCTACATTAGACCTTTCATGGGAATAAAAGTTTGTGCCATTGTATGCAGTATTTTTTGAGAAAAAAAAACGTTCACAAGGGTATAGCCCCTTAAGGCGATGTGAAAGTGGCGTCGAAGAGGTTTTGTTTATAAAGCTTTTCTCCCAACTCGATTTACCGAATGGTTTGAAGCTTTACAACGTGAATAGGAAGACTATAAGGAAGGTCCTAAAACTCATGGAATTTCAATTCTTTTCAAATTTCTTTATAGGTATTTTAAGAATAATTGATAAAAAGTGAAATTTCGCTAGTTTCAGGACCTACCTTAGGGTCTACATATTCACGTTTTAAAGTAAGAAACTATTTGAGACACCCAGTTCGTAGAAAAGTTTCACGAACGATTGAGCTTTCGGATGCTACTTTCACATCCTCTTAAGGATCTCGTTGCAGTTCTTACCCAGGAGATGATCGAACGTTCTCTTACCTTTCAGGAAGTAACGAGGAGTCGAGGAACATGTCTTCGACGACCAAGCCGAATCATTGAATCCGCAGTCGCTGTTGGGGAGCAGTACCTCGTCAATAAGGATGAACCTAGCAGGAAATCGCGTTTACTTGTACATAATGGATAATTAAGTTAACGCTAACGTCGTATACGTAGGCAGTAGGAAGTGGTCGCGAGTTTTGGAGGGCATTTGCGCGTCTCTCCGGCGACGAGTCACGAGAAGGGAGGAAAGGCATTCACGATTAACTTCTTCTCTTCGCAAGTGCTTTCGCGAAGATATCCAATGCAAGGTGGAGAGGAACGAGGAACGATCATTCCTGCGCGAGAATAACGCTAGGTTCGAGGTGTAATTTATTTACCGGTCATTTAAGGTGAAGTGAAACATCCTTCAAATCAGTCGATTCGAATACAACACTTTTTTTTAAGAGTATAGACCAAACTGTCCGAAACTTTGACACGTCACTCCTGATCATCTAAGAATTGTCCTGACACATTAAAAATTTGGATTTTTCAAACAGATTTTTTAACTCAGTCCAGACCAGAACCAAAATGGCGTCGAGCTCTGATATTTCGATCAATATACAATTATTGAAGGCTCTGATATGAGAATCGAAAGGGTCAGGACAATTTTACGACAATTTAGAACACTCTGGTAATCGATAAACTCGCATTTCAACGGGATAAAGGCAAAAAAAGGGTTGTATGCGCTTCTTTACCAAAACGATGGGAATACGAGGTCTCGAAGTGAAAATTTAATTGACCTGGAAATCACAGATGGCGCAGGGGTTCCCTCCGCAGTCAATTAGGGCCCCAGAAGACACGAATCCAGAGGATTTCTGGAGTTTTACTTCGATTTCTTTGTAATTATTGTACGAAAATGACAGGTGGAATATGCCATTTGGTACAATACCCAATATAATTCGACCCAGCTGTCAATATAAAAACGAACGTCGGCAACGTAGGCATTTAGAAAAATCTTCTTTATCGACGTCGATCAAGTTCCTCGACGTGTTTCACTTCACCTTAAGTCGATTAGCTAGGGCTTTAGGCGGCAGACGCGATGACGTCCACGTGGGGTAACATCAAACGAAAAGTACAAATTCCGTAGTCCCTCAATGTCTCGTCCGACTCGTTATCTCCTTTTCTCATTTCCTTTCCGTATCTGTAAGGAAACTTGTACCACTACTCTCGGAAACCACTACGCGACGTTATTTTGTCGCGACTTTGAAAACACGGTTATTCTTGTACGCGCAGAGGCAAAAGGACGTTCCGTTTAACGTAGTTTTTAACCGAGTACCACCGAATCGACCAAGTATTAGCTTTCTCTACACTTTCCACGAGAAGAAAAGCACTAACGTCTCGAGCTCCTGCGAGCGTAGGTCCGAAGCATTACGTGAAATCGAGACGCGTAACAGCTGTGCTCCGATAACGCTCATCGCCTTATCAAACGGGGGAGACGCTGTCGGGGCCGTCGTCTAACATTCAGTGATAGCGAGAAGCACGATTTCATACGTGAAATGCTGTGATAAAACGAGTAAGAGGGGACGATAGTAATAATGCGCGTATTTATTATGTTACGCGTAAATCGTGCGTAGCCGAGCAAAGAGCAGGGGAATTAGATGTAACGCGTCGAGAGTGCGATTCGATTTGTTGACTGCAATAAACTTAGTCGAGGAATAACTTGGTGAATGTTCCGAGGGAATTAGCCATCGTCTCGATGGGAGACTCTTGTTTAGCTGGCCCGTAGTTACCCAGGGTGAATGAGGCGTGTGGAGTGCGTGTGTAACGGTGTTCGGCCGTGTTAATAAAAAAGAACTACTGTAAGCAAAAGGGGAAATTTATTTAAACGGTTTAAGTACCTCTTATCGAGATGTGTCACCTATTATACCTATTTTCGCCGCAGAGGAAAAATATCCAATGTGCCGTTTACATGCGCGCGATAAGGTGCAAGTTCCCGTACTAATTATTAGTATGTGCTGACGGAATACTAAGGGAAAGAATTCCATGCACTCGCCTATCCTCGCCCATGCTCGTGGGTGTGCGCGCGCACCCGGGCAGAGTGAAAGAGTCATCGAGGTGCATCAAGGGCGCTGCAGTCGCGCGCATACCGCGGGAGTGGGAGGTCGCCAGAGGTCGGTGGGGGACGTCTCCGGTGTAACGGGGGTGCATCCGGGCGTGCACGGGAGCAAGCTCCTCGCGGAGCGTCGAGGAGAGGTTCGACATTTGCGCAGTTAGCGTTGAGGAAAAAATCAAAACAATCAAGATGGCCGACCCGAGCAGCGAGGTAGCATCGTCGAGCGGCGTCTCGGACACGGCGGCCACGGCCCCGCCGATACGGGACGAGCTAGAGAAGGTCGAGGAATTGCTCGGACCCGAGAAGAAGCGACGCAAGCTCTTGCGCGCCGATGGGAAGGCCGAGCAAAAACTGGAGCACCGACTGGGCGGTATCCTTTGCTGTGCCGTGTGCCTCGATCTGCCCAGGGCGGCCGTCTACCAGGTAAGTCCCTCCGCGGGCGTCCCGATGCCGTTCCGCCGATTCGGCGACGCTCGAACGGGTTTTAAGATTCGCGTCGCCGTCGGTCGCCCCTCTCGCGCGTCCTCGCTGCCCGTTTCCCTGCCATGCCCTTAAGGAACAGCTGTTCGCGGCCGCCATCTTGGGTGCCTCGGCCGCCATCTTGTCTCCTTCAACGGCACCGCGAACAATGCACGGCGTGGCCCGAAAATGGCGACGCTTTTTTGACACGGTCAAGGCCTGCGAGGCGAGAAATATGGGCTGCGAGGCGCGCGATTCGACGGAGGGGTCGCTCCGACACGGTGGTTTTGTAGAAGCAGGCGTCGCGAGTGGGAAAGTATGCGCGTGAAAACCGGGTTGACGCGGGGTGCAGCCAAGATGGCCGCCCCCATTGTTCGGGCCGACTGGCCAACAGCTGACGGCTCTACGACCTTGCCCACTGTTCGGGGGTCGCTTAGGGTCGATGTCTTTATACTACGTATGTGAGGGAATTGATAAATATCTCTTAGACCCCGATATCTCTTAGCTTTCGAGGTTACTAATGAGATGGCACTTGGAGCACGCTCTCTCTGAACGAGCGTATCAGTTCTGGGTAAAATGTTGTCGCTACTTTTCAGGTTTACCTCTAATTCCAGGTCTACCCTGACACGTTTCTCCACTCCTTTAGTATTCTACCGCTCCTTTAGTTCGATCCATTCTCTACATCTCTCACAGAGAGAAGATCCTGAATGACTCGCAACCCGATACAGGAATATGTGAAACTGTGGTACGGCATTGGTATCTACCGTAACTCGGTGAGAGTTTTATTTTTTACTTGCGAGAAGAAATCGTATTGTACTCGTTGTCCACATCGATACCTTCTAACGGAGATATCCATTCGCCTCTTATGCGCACCCGATATCTATCTACGTTAGACCCGATAAACGTGCAGAGGATAACCGCAATGTATTTTTGTTTACAGCAAGGGATGTGTTTGCAAACTTGAAGTATAATTTGTTTTAGAATAGGAAACACCCTTAAGTTGTTAGATCTCACCATTCGCAACGTCAAAAATCATTGCTCGAGCCCTCTTTCATCATCTTACGTCCGTGCATCGTCGGTGAATCTAATCGATAATGTCAAAAGATAGATCTCGGCTTTACTTCATGGTATCGCTTAACAATAAATAAGACGACACGTCCGAGCCATATGGTAGTCACGAGATATGTACGCACCCATTAGTGTTTAGTGTCTAGAATGTTATTATTTACATAATGTGTAACACTGTGCGTTGTGTAGAGATTAATTAAGACAAACCGGAGGAACCCGGTTGCAAGCTCGTTGGTTAAAAAATGTATCCGTGCCGCCAAGAAGGTTCACACGATGCTCGATTAATCGTTGCAAAAGAGTGAGAGTGAGAGAGCGGGGAAGGCTGAGTATAAAACTTTTTTTTGTACGACCTGTGTAGACCAAGGAAGACCTCCAGAGAGTCAAATAAATCAAATTGAACTTTATTAGTTATTTTGAATTCAACCCAGAACACTTCCCCGTGCAACGTTTCCCCCTTTCAGAAACCTTGGCATCGCCACTGAATTTTCTTCGGTCTGAATTGTGTCTATCGGTCGAATCGCTCGCTAGGAGGGAGAACTGCGAGGATTCGACCTCGTAATGCAAAATCACTGCCAGGAGCGTTAATGATGCCTGTCAATTTTGTGTTTCAGGTTGTAGAACTGCAAAATCATGGTAAAGAAAGCTAGCTTTGTTATTTTCATTCAGGCGATTTTTATCCCAATCCGTCCGCAGTTGCTATTAACATTAACCGAGTAATGCGAGGGGCGCATGCAAAGCATATATATTTCGGTTTTGTAAGTACTCCGCCACGTCGCATCGCGGGAGGTCTGGATCCGATCGCCTAGAGTTCTTTACGATCCTCTCCGTATGACTTGAAACCCTGACGTTCTTGCATTTGTCTTCTTTTCTTTTCTTTTTTTTTTCTTCTTTTCTTCACGGTGAAAGGAATTCTCATTCGCAGACTTCCGTGCGAATAATCAGAGACAGGGTATTTCCAAGAGCGCTTCCGTATGGACACACTGTACTTGTACTCTTATCACCTACCAGTTCCTTGTATTAATATTCCTCGATGATGTTTCCAGTGCACGAATGGACACTTGATGTGCGCCGGTTGCTTCACTCACGTCTTGGCCGACGCCAGGCTGCGAGATGAACTGGCTACGTGTCCTAACTGCAGGATCGAGATCAGCAAGACTTCGGCCTCCAGGAACCTCGCCGTCGAAAAGGCCGTCTCGGAATTGCCGGCCGAGTGCCAGTACTGCGGCAAGGAATTCCCCCGGAATTCCTTGGAACGTCACGAGGCACTGTGCGAGGAAAGGTAAAGCGATTAATTGCGTACAAGGTAAATAGGCGTACAGAGAGTGGCGGCCTTGAGCTAGGAGCGTTTCCTTCTATCTCCCTCCCTAGTATCTCGAGATCTGTCCTGATTGATCGTTACTCTTCCCAGGATATGTAGCTGCAAGTACAGCAGAATCGGATGCCCATGGCGAGGCCCGAACCACGAGGGTCCGGAACACGAGGCTCTCTGCGTCCATCCTCATCGAACCGGGGCGGACGTGATGGATGCTCTGAGAGACATCGACGCCAGGACCCTGGAAGAACGGCGACTCTACGACAACGTTTTCGATCTCTTGTCTTACGAGAAGATCACGTTTAATGGTCTGCATATAATTTAATAAGTCCTTTTGTTACACACTTTACCGACCGGATGCCTATTAATCGGTTTTGCGATACCCGTGATCGCCATTTACTTTTTTACTTACAAATTCCCCGGTCGGTTAAGTGTTAAGGTGATGTGAAAACGGCGTGAAGAGGTTTGGTTTATGAAACTTTTCTCCGGCCTTAGTGTACCGAATCGTGTCTAACTTGACAATGTGAATATGGAAGCTATAAAGAAGGTCCTGACACCCATAAAATTTCAATTTTTCTTTAATTTGTTTATAGGTGTTTTCGAAATTTTGTATGAAAAATGAAATTTTATGAGTGTCAGGACCTTCCTTATAGCCTCCATATTCACGTTGTAAAGTTTGAAACGATTCGGTACACCCAGTTCGTAGAAAAGTTTCATGAACGATCGACCCCTCGGATACCACTTTCACATCCTCTTAATCTTTCGGATGCCACTTTCACATCACGTTAAGGGGATGTGAAAGTGGCATCCGAAAGCTCAATCGTTATAAAACTTTTCTCCGAACTGGGTGTCTCAAATCGTTTCATACTTTAAAACCTGAATATGGAGACTCTAAGGGTAGGTCCTGAAACTCGCGAAATTTCATTTTTTATAAACTATTTTTAAAATACCTATAAAGAAATTTGAAAAGAATTGAAATTCCATCAGTTTCAGGACCTTTCGTAAGAAAGGTGAATAGGGAGACTATAAAGTCTCCCTATTCACGTTGTAAAGTTTCAAGCTATTCGGTAAACTGACTTGGGAGAAAAGTTATATAAACAATACCTTTCGCATCCCCTTAAGTAACACTTGCCCGGTAAATTTACGCCCGTCGTCCTTGTGCAGATCTACAGATGAAACCGTACCGCACCGACGAGTTCGTCCACAAGCTCTTCTACGAGACTTCTCGCTTCACGGCGTTCAATAATCAGTGGGTCGTCAAGGCTCGGATCAACAACAGTCAGCGTGACCCTACTCAAAGCTCGGAGCGTGACATGACTTATCAGGTGGGGAAAATTAGAATTATCGATAATGTAGTCTCGAAAGGGGGAACAATCGCTGGAGGTGAAAAAAGGAACGAAAGAGAGATGCTCGTCTTGGTTTATTTCGTTTGGTGCGGAAAATCAGAAATATTGATAATGTAGTCTCGAAAGAGGGAACAATCACTGGAGGGTAAAAAATGAAAGAAAGAGATGCTCGTCTTGGTTTATTTTATTTGGTGCGGAAAATCAGAATTGTTGATAACGTGGTCTTGAAAGAGGGAACAATTGTTAGAAGGGAAAAAAGGAACGAAAGAGATAGCTCATCTTGGTTTATTTCGTTTGGTGCGGAAAATCAGAATTGTTGATAACGTGGTCTCGAAAGAGGGAACAATCGCTGGAGGTGAAAAAAGGAACGAAAGAGATAGACGCTCGTCTTGGTTTAATTCGTTTAGTGCGATAAATCAGAATTATCGATAACGTGGTCTCGAAAGAGGGAACAATTGTTGGAAGGGAAAAAAGGAACGAAAGAGATAGCTTATCTTGGTTTATTTCGTTTGGTGCGGAAAATCAGAATTGTTGATAACGTGGTCTCGAAAGAGGGAACAATTGTTGGAAGGGAAAAAAGGAACGAAAGAGATAGCTTATCTTGGTTTATTTCGTTTGGTGCGGAAAATCAGAATTATCGATAACGTGATCTCTAAAGGGGGAACAATCGCTGGAGGTGAAAAAACGAAGAAAATAGATGCTCGTCTTGGTTTATTTGAAACGAGAGCACATATCGGGATGGATCTCCAATCACGATATCGACTTTTTACCCGACCGCCCTTATGAGTACAGGATTCTAAGAGTGAGTTTCTTACAGCTAATCCTGAAGACTAAGACGACGTATCCTCTGCCTCTTCACTACTTGATCCTGAAGGGACCTTTCGGCGACATGAAGGTCCAGCCGAGGATCCACCGATTCGACTTCACGGAGCAGGACAACGAGAGTCCCTATTTACCCCTTCCTCTTCCCGACACGGCAGAATGCAATAGACTTCTCGCAGCGAAAGCCATCAATTTCCGGTAACTATCCTGACTAATTCGGACGCTCCCGACTAGACTCGCGTAGGAAAAATATAGGTTTCTATCGTAGCCATGCATGCAGGTACAGTGGTTTGAAACTGCTTTGCAGCTAGTATCACATGTCTCGGTTTCATCGTAGCTCGGTAGTTTTGTACCCTCTCGACGTCGAGTCGCCTCCATGCCGGTAGAAAAAATATATCCTTCGAGCCGATAGCTCTCGGAATGTGAAATGTTTCTCTTCCTGTTCCAGATTAATCATGTTCTTGGCGTCTAAGTAGCTTGGTCTCGGGGCCCTCGCCTGCCACGAGTGAGCGCGTTCACACAAATCCTTAGTTCTAACGATGTTAAATGATATAGATTTATTATCGTTTATATAAGCACGATAATAATAACGCTAACGACATCGCTGTCATCATTAGAACTACTGCGAAGCCTAACGTTACGTTCCACTCGACGATTACTCGGTTGCGTCTGCTGGGCGAATCGGTTGATAAGACCTCTAAGGATCCTCACGAGGGCGACGGAAGAAGAAAGAGGGGAAGAGAGAAGGAACCGCGAGTTACGGTAACGCAGTAAACCGTAAGGCATAACCTAAAGCGTAGTAGAAATATATTTAAGCCCCTAGATGTCGAAGGGAAGGATGTGTTGGGCGGGACGGAAATAGGGAAACTGAGAGGACCGTCGGAGGTACTCGGTTGGGATAACTTCTTATCACAGTCGGTTATCTCGGTCATTTTCTCTCGATCGTTTCGCCTTAGGTTTTGCGACGGCTCGACAACTTGTTTCCTTGTAAGTTTCTCGAGAAGTAGGCAAATGACGAATCATGCTTTGCGTAGACTGTTTAGGTAAGTACGTTATCAGCCTGTCAGAGCCTATTACCAGTAATTACCATTACCGTTAACGCCATCCTTATTAATTGTCACCTACCCGTATGCTGGGTGTCACAGGTACGAATCCAGTATATCCGATATTGTAATCACGTAGATTGAAATAAATTTACTATCAAAGAGTCTCACGCTGCCTCTACCTCGACCACGAACCTGCCGGCGCCGCTGTAAGACTGCAAGCTCCTTATTTCGTTTGAGCGATTAGGGTTCGCGAGAGACGTGGCTAGCGACACCAGGCCTAACTTCCTCTCGGTCGTTATAATTCGGACAGATTGATGAAAGCGTTGTTGCTCACCTTGGGCCCGTTCGCGTTGTTGGGAGGGAAGATCAAAGGGTTTAACAGGGTGCCGTTCTCCGGAGGGCTGTTGCTGCTCCTCCGATGCTTCGGGGTGGGTGGCCTAGGGTCCGGCTCCGAACATCCTGTCAGCCAGTACGACGTCACCTTGCCCTTCCCCTTCAGCTCCACCTCGCCTCTCAGCTCCAAGTCGAAGCTCCCGTACTTGTCCAGGATGTTCTTCGTCGCCTCCGACACGTGGATCTTCAGGGCTGAAAATATGGACTCGAGTGGGAGGGCCGGCTTACGTCTTACCGGTATTTTCAGGACGTCAACCTGGAGTCCAGTTTGAGGCGCAAACAGAATTAACGGGATTAAGGGGATGTGAAACACGTCGAGGAACTTGATCGACGTCGATAAAGAAGATTTTTATAAATGCCTACATTGACGACGTTGGTTTTTATATTGACAGCTGGGTCGAATTATATTGGGTATTATACTAAATGGCATACTCCATATGTCGTTTTCGTACAATAATTATAAAGAAATCGAAGTAAAACTCCAGAAATCCTCTGGATTCGTGCCTTCTGGGGCCCTAATTGAATGCAGAGGGACCCCCTGCGCCATCTGTGATTTCCAGGTCAATTAAATTTTCACTCCGAGACCTCGTATTACCATCGTTTTAGCAAAGAAGCGCATACAACACTTTTTTTGCCTTTATCCCGTTCAAATGCGAGTTTATCGACTACCAGAGTGTTCTACATTGTCGTAAAATTGTCCTGACCCTTTCGATTCTCATATCAAAGCATTCGATAATTGCATATGGTTCGAAATATGAGAGCTCGACGCCACTTTAGTTCTGGTCTGGGCTAAATTAAGAAATTTTTTCCAAAAATCCAAATTTTGAATCTGTCAGGACAATTCTTAGATGATCACGAGTCATGTGTCAAAGTTTCGGACAATTTGGTCCAGTACCCTTAAAAAAGAGTGTTGTATTCGAATCGACTGATTTGAAGGGGGTTTCACTTCACCTTAATGGAATGTAGATGTTTAATGTCATGTTGGGTTTTGTTTGTCGAATCTTTCTACAAAAACCAGAGCTGTTCGAAAAGATAAACGAATGTCGAAATCGTGGAAATTTCGATCCTTCGACTCTAATGGGTTCTCGGACGTTAGGGAAATTCAGCGCCTCCCAGAACCTCAGAAACGTTAAAACGACCATTTTCAAGATTTGTTTTTTCCATGGCTTAGGCTTCTCGCAGAGGCTTTCATTAATTTGCGCAAGTAAATCCCGGGGAGTACTTATGCTTAGAATTTCTTGAGACCGATAGGAATAGTTCTTGGCAGTGAAGAAAATTAAAGTCCTTAAGAACTTCCTTTTCCCTACTTTTACGATTTTTTTCCTGTAGCTCAAGGTTCCAGCAGGAGCTTCAGTTAATTTGTGGGCGTACCCTGGGGATAGTACTTGAACTGAGAATTTTTGGAAGCCGATAGGGGTTGCCCTTGACAGCTAGGAAAATTCAGAGCCACCCAGAACCTCGAAAACGTTAAAATAGTAATTTTCCGAATTTGTTTATTTTTTTAACAGCTCTGGGTTGTGTAAAAAAAATGACACAAACGTATACATCACAGAGAAACATTCCAATAAGCCTGTTGAATTTTGATTGTGCCTGAAATTTGTTTGCGCCTCAAACTGGACCTCCAGGTTCACGCAGCCGCAATTTGCGCAAACTGGCCAGACTTTATTAGTTCCTGTTGGCATATTCTCAAAGCAGGATATCGTTTTTTAGATGATCAAGCAAAGCCACGAAAGAGTTCCTTACGCAGTCCCGAGGATTCCATCCTGGAGGCCGTGTTGACGGTGTCGCCGAAGAGACAGTAATGAGGCATCTTCTGGCCGACGACACCCGCGCAGACCGGACCACTGTGGGCGCCGATCCTGATGCTCAACTGGGCATCCTGCTTGTGCATTATCGTGAACGACTTTACCGCTTCCAGGATCGCCAACGCCATCAGGCCGATCTCCCGGGCGTGCTCGTCACCGTTTCGCTCAGGAAGACCGGATACCACCATGTATGCATCCCCGATCGTCTCGACCTGGTGCAAAAAAATTGCCAATTCAACCAGAGCCCGTTTATACTCCGAGAGTTACGGTGAAGTGAAATCCCCTCAAATCAGTCGACTCGAATAAGACACCTTTTTTTAAGGGTATTGGACCAAACTGTCCGAAACTTTGACACATCACTCCTGATCATCTAAGAATTGTCCCGACACATTCAAAATTTGGATTTTTCAACAACATTTTTTGACAGCCTAGATCAGGACCAAAATGGCGTCCAGCTCCCACATTTCGATCAATATACAATTATCGAAGGCTCTGATATGAGAATCGAAAGGGTCAGGACAATTTTACGACAATTTAGAACACTCTGGTAATCGACACATGACATGATCATCTAACAAGGAAACATTCCCAAGTGTCCGCCCCCGATCTTATCGATTTTCATACATGTTGAACAACACAAAAATCTAAGAAACACGTGTTTTTTTATATCTGCAATGGTCCGCACTTAAGGGGTGAAACAACCCCCCAAAGTTTGGCAAAAATTCGATTTGTATAATAATTTTCATAGAAGCAATGGAGGGATTTCAACGAAACTTGGTATAAACGTGTTCTGTATAAGGACGGTGAAAACACAATATTGTCCAGCAATGCTACAACCCCCCAAGGGGGTGAACTACCCTTCAGGCGACATTTTTTTGTAATATCTATTAAACAAGCACAACACCTTAAGGTGAAGTGAAAACTCCAGAAATCCTCTACATTCATGCTTTCTGGGGCCCTAATTGACTGCAGAGGGACTCCCTGCGCCATCTGTGATTCCCAGGTCAATTAAGTCTTCACTCCGAGACCTCGTATTGCCATCGTTTTGGCATACAAGCGCATACAACACTTTTTTTGCCTTTATCCCGTTCAAATACGAGTTTATCGATTACCAGAGTGTTCTAAATTGTCGTAAAATTGTCCTGACCCTTTCGATTCTCATATCAGAGCCTTCGGATAATTGTATATTGATCGAAATATGGGAGCTGGACGCCATTTTGGTACTGATCTAGGCTGTCAAAAAATGTTGTTGAAAAATCCAAATTTTGAATGTGTCAAAACAATTCTTAGATGATCAGGAGTGATGTGTCAAAGTTTCGGACAGTTTGGTCCAATACCCTTAAAAAAAAGTGTTGTATTCGAATCGACTGATTTGAAGGGGGTTTCACTTCACCTTAACGTTATGGAATCGAGGGGCACCTTGTATACGTCGTAGAACCCGATGATACGGTCGAAAGTGCTGTAGAGATCGTTTAAAAAGTCCACCACCTCCATCGGGGTGCTTTGGGCGCAGAGCGCGGTAAAACCTACGATATCACTGAAGTAAATTGTCACGCACTCAAATTGTTCAGGCTGGACGAGTTCTCCAGCCATTAGTTGACCCGCCACCTGCCTATAAAATTGTCCGTGATCGTTATTACAAGAGATTAAGACGCGCGGGTAGACGGGCAGTTACTAAAATTGGAAGTTCGGGCCTTCTGAGGGGATTTCTCTCTCGGGAATACCTAGGGAGCACTTGGTACAGCAATTCCTCGCTGCGACGCTTTTCCAGGCTCAGTTGCTCCGTTTTCTCCTCCACCAGGGCTTCCAAATTGTTCGCGTACTGTTCCATTCGTCTCAGCAAGTCGTCCATCAAGTTCTCGCAGTAGCCTCTGTAAAAATCGACCATGGTGCTTCGAGCAATTTGTTTATATATATATAAACTTCCAATGAAATCTACATATATATATATACATACATATATTCATATATATATACATACATACATACATACATATATATATATATATGTAGATTTCATTGGAAGATATTTGAAATATTTCTGGAAATATCTCAATGACATATTTAGTTTCAATAATTTATAAACATATATAGAAATTATATTTTTTAACCTATGAACATAATAAAAATACATTTTTTACTTCACGACCATTATCGGACACTTCATTTGGTATAAAAAAAACACGAGAAATGTTTCTAATATTTTCGTTCCGCTATTTCATTATGGGAGCAAAACGTGTGATTTTGATTTTAAATCTTTTTAAAACGTTTATAATGTATTCGGCGGACAATATTTAAAAAATGCTTGTATTAAAATGAAACGAAATGTTTTGTATATCTGGTAGGAAAATATCATGATAACACGTGGAGCTAATATTATATAAATATTATAGAGATAATATTCTAAAGTAAACGTTTTGCAAATATTTCAAATGTCTGTGTAAATATTTACAAAATATACGATATTCGTTAAATATGTAGAAAATATAGGAGAAATATTATGTGCTACTAGGGTAGCTTCGAGAACGTAGCATTTACCTAACAGTTATGTAACAGTGTTCTGTGGGTATTAGAATTTTATTCCCTTTATTTTATACTGACTTCATGATCCCTCGAATCGTGCCTCGAATCGTGTGGAAGGTCGGCCTGTCTTCTGGCACCTCGGTCCAACATTTCTCCATAAGAGACAGAATGTCTGTAGGGCAATCTCTTTGGGCGACTTCCGGTCTGAAGACTGGGGCCTCTCCGGCCAGGACGCGGCTCACGACCTTCGTTAAAATCAATATAAAATTCGCAGTTTCCCTAGTAGCACAAAATATTTCTCTTATATTTTCTATATATTTAACCAATATTCTACACTTTTTTTAAATATTTACCAGACATTTGAAATATTTGCAAAACATTTACTTTTGAATATTATTTCTGTAATATTTGTATAATATCAGCTCCACGTGTTTTCGTAATATTTTTCTTCTAGATATACAAAACATTTCGTTTCATTTTAATATAAGTATTTTTCTTTAATATTATCTGCCAAATACATTATGAACGTTTTAAAAATATCTAAATTGCAAATCACATATTTTGCTCCCATAGTGAAATACTGGAACGAAAATTTTGCAAAAATTTCTCGTGTTTCTCATATACCAAATAAAGGGTCCGATAATAATCGTAAAGTAAAAAATGTATTTTTATTATATGTTTATAAATTAAAGAATATAATTTTGATACGTATATATATATAAATTATTGAAACTAAATATGTCTTTGGGATTTTCAAGAAATATTTTATATATCTTCAAATGAAATCTACGAGCCATCTTGAAAAATCTGTCGCTTGAGATATGTAGCAAAGATTGGAATAAATATTTAGAAAATATCCTGTGCTACTAGGGTTAATTTGTAAGAAATTATTCCACGGATATTTACCTCCTGGGAAGTCATGTACATCCGTGCCACCTCGTAAGGTCCACCTCGCACGACGATTTCCTCCAGGATTATCGCAAAACTGTAGACGTCTCCTTTCTGGGTCGCAGTACTTCCTGGAGTTACTGTCAATGGCAGTAATTCTGGCGCTATCCACAGTAACTCTAGAAAATTCACGATTTTTGTCATACTTCGCCCTCTATAGTTAATTTTTTTTATTTGTAATCTCTCCATATTCACGGGATTTTCTTGTACACCCACTTGTATAGTAATTCTCGTCCATGACTAACTCGGAAGGTGTGGTGAGCGTTTTCAGGCCGAAATCCGAAATTTTCAAGACGAACCGCCCATCGATTAAGCAATTGCACGACCGTAATTTCCCGTGTGCCGAGACTTCACTCGCGTGCAGATATGCCATCCCCTGTAGAAAGATAAACAATTTAAGGTGATGTGAAAAAAATGGCATCGAAGAGGTTTTGTTTATAAAACTTTTCTTCCAATTCGGTTTACCGAATAGTTTGAAACTTTACAACATGAATAGGGAGACTATAAGGAAGGTCCTGAAACTCATGAAATTTCACTTCTTTTCAAATATGTTTATAAGTATTTTAAAAATAGTTTATAAAAATGAAATTTCGCGAGTTTCAGGACCTACCTTATGGTCTCCATATTCAGGTTTTAAAGTATGAAACGATTTGAGATACCCAGTTTGGAGAAAAGTTTTATGAACGATTGAACTTTCGGATGCCACTTTCACATCCCCTTAACGTGATGTGAAAGTGGCGTAGAAGAGGTATTGTTTATATAACTTTTCTCCCAACTCGGTTTACCGAATAGTTTGAAACTTAAAACATGAATAGGGAGACTATAAGGAAAGTCCTGGAACTCATAAAATTCCAATTCTTTTCAAATTTGTTCATAGGTATTTTAATAATAGTTTGAAAAAAAAATGTAATTTCGCGAGTTTCAGACCTACCTTAGGGTCTCCATATTCAGGTTTTAAAGTATGAAACGATTTGAGACACTCAGTTCGTGGAAAAGTTTTATTTTATTCTAATTAATTATAGTCGTGTCTCTAATTGTTGGATTCCGTTCTACCTTGACTATGTCGTGGATTAAAGACATTCGGAAATTCCAGTCTAATTTAATCGCCTCGTTTTCCAGCACGTCCTTTAGGGATCCTTTGGGGCAATATTCCGTGAGAATGAGAACTGTCGGCGACGGCGTGCAAAGGCATGCCCCAATAAATCTTAAAAAATAATTTGTACGATTATCTCTCCTAGAAAAGATCGGATTTATCGAGCTTTGACTTATTCCTCATTTTAATCACCTCACGGTGTTCTCCGAAGTGATGTCCCTGACTTGTTTGATCTCCCACAATAATTTCTTCGTGACGTCCACCACCTTCTTCTTCGTAATCTTCTTAATGGCGACCCTCTCACCTTTGTAAATCCCAATTGTTGTAAACACCGTAGTGGGAGGTGAAGATCCACAGCTCGCTTGCGACCCTCTGCGCATTCTTTGCTCCAAGCCACAATTCTGGAAAGGAATATAAATATTACTTGAAAAAATATATATTTAACATCTCTTCGAGCTAAGAATTTACATTCACATCCGACATTGCTTGATGAAGGTTTATCTTCGAGGAGAACGGTTTGCCGACTTCCAGGAGGAGCTCTTCCGGTCTGATACGCCAAGACATGTTGTTCAAATCCGCGGAGAGTCTCAAATGCCTGGAGAAAAGGTCGATATAATTATTTAATAGCAAATAAAAATTGTACCAATATCCTCCTCTTGCCTGTATAGGACGCAGGATGCGGCAGCAGTGGCCAGGAAAAATACAGCGAATGCCAGACTGGAGTAAGCAACGAAAGTGTAGGCTTCCGACCTCGAAGAGCATGCCGGATCGTTTCCCAAGAACCCACATTCGGGAACATCCGGTGGAGGGCCTTCTCGACCTCCAGGCCAGTGGATCTTCTTCCCTGGCACAGGACTGTATTCCCTATTCAGCCCTAAATAATGAGCCACCACCTCGAACCTGCCCGTGATGGGGTCCAGATCCAGGATGCTATAATCGGCATCTCGATCCCCGTTATCGTCGATCCTGACGTGTCCAGTAATTCCGATGAAATCTCGGTCCCACATCCTCCTGGTAATGGCGATGCCGTCCCTTATGTCGCCACCCTCCGTCAGGGTCTCGTTCAGGGCGATCCCCAGCAAATAGACTCCGTCGTAAAAGGCTCCAACAAAGAAGTTCACCTATTCAAGAACAAAGTAGAAGATCCCCATTCATAGGAACCCCGCTCTGCTTGGTGGCCTTCTTCTAATTACACATAAATCTCGGCCTGTGTCCAATAACCTGGACATGTTTAAGGTGAAGTGAAACACGTCGAGGAACTTGAACAACGTCGATAAAGACGATTTTTCTAAATGCCTACGTTTCCAATGTTGGTTTTTATATTGACAGCTGGGTCGAATTATATTGTGTATTGTACCAAATGGCATACTCCACCTGTCGTTTTCGTACAATAATTATGAAGAAATCGAAGTAAAACTCCAGAAATCCCCCGAATTCTTGCTTTCTGAGGCCCTAATTGACTGCGGAGGGACCCCCTGCCTCCATCTGTGATTTCCAAATCAATTAAATTTTCACTCCAAGACCTCGTATTCCCATCGTTTTAGCAAAGAAGCGCATACAACACTTTTTTTGCCTTTATCCCGTTCAAATGCGAGTTTATCAATTACCAGAGTGTTTTAAATTGTCGTAAAATTGTCCTGACCCTTTCGATTCTCATATCAGAGCCTTCGATAATTGAATATCGATCGAAATATCAGAGCTCGACGCCATTTTGGTCCTGGTCTGGACTGAGTTAAAATATTTGTTTGAAAGATCCAAATTTTTAATGTGTCAGGACAATTCTTAGCTGATCAGGAGTGATGTGTCAAAGTTTTGGACAATTTGGCCTAATACCCTTAAGAAAAGGTGTTGTATTCGAGACGACTGATTTAAAGGATGTTTCACTTCACCTTAAGTGGAATTAATGTACCTCGTAAAACAACCCTCACCTCTTCGCCCTCGGAAAACGTGTAATTGTAGTCGGTTTGGGCTCGCAGTCTGACATCGTCCGCGAAATCCTGGAACCTAGGGCTCGTAGGCTGTAGAAGGGAGACCCTTAAGAGAGCTTCGTACGCTTTCCTAGCAACCGCGTCCTCTTCGTCCCCGACCTCCCAGTCGTGGTCCCCCCAATAAGAGCCCTGAAGAGATCATGAATTAATGGACCTGACTAATTGCGTTTAATCGCGTTTAATTGCATTTCTTATAGATAAAACATGGAAGCAATTGCCTGGAAGATCTCGACGTCGAGGAAGGCCCAGTTGCCCCTGGTCATCCCCAGAGCATGAGCCGCTAGCATGAACCTTCTGACGAGGGTCCCTCGGACGCTCAAAATCACCACTGAATTATCCAGGTATGAAGAATTTTATTCTTTGTGGAAAGGGAATTGTTTCGATCATCTTCACCTCTCACCTCTGGCGTACATGCTCGCGTCCCTCAGGTACAGGTGGTAAGGCTCCTCCTCGGAGTTACCGTCGAGTTCCCTGACGAATTTCAGCAGGCCTTCCTTTCTCAAGCCGTATTCCAGATTTTTTCCGACCGTCAGGGAGAAGAGGTCGGATCTGTCCAGGATGAGCGCCACGTGGGACCAGCCAAACTCCTTGAAGACGCTGGAGAAGACCAGTCTCAGACGACACTGGCAATACGACATCCTCGTCAAGGTCGGGTACTTGCTTTTATCCTTGAAGATGCCCTGTAAGAAGTGTCTTCATTAGCTGGGAATTAATTATTAAATTATCCAGCGGGACGACGCGCGACCCGATGCCCGGAATCGTCTTCTTCTTTAACGAATACCGCCCTTTTAATTGGACGGCACTTTTTACCACGGGTACTGGAGCGCTAATGAACATTTGCCTGCTTAATTAGGCATTACGTCAACCTCGGTCAAGGACGTAACGCGAGATCATGTATGAGAACTCTCCTGCATTTTTACAGGGCGTAGGATGTCGAGAAAGGAAAAGTACCAGAAGGTTAGTTAAAGGATATTTGCAATTTTTAAGGTGAAGTGAAACACGTCGAGGAACTTGATCGACGTCGATAAAGAAGATTTTTCTAAATGCCTACCTTGCTGACGTTCGTTTTTATATTGACAACTGAGTCGAATTATATTGGGTATTGTCCTAAATGGCATACTCCACCTGTCGTTTTCGTACAATAATTATAAAGAAATCGAAGTAAAACTCCAGAAATCCTCTGGATTCATGCTTTCTGGGGCCCTAACCGACTGCAGACGGACCCCCTGCGCCATCTGTGATTACCAGGTCAATTAAATTTTCACTCCGAGACCTCGTATTTCCATCGTTTTGGCATAGAAGAGCATACAACACTTTTTTTGCCTGTATACCGTTCAAATGCGAGTTTATCGACTACCAGAGTGTTCTACATTGTCGTAAAATTGTCCTGACCCTTTCGATTCTCATATCAGAGCCTTCGATAATTGTACATTGATCGAAATATGAGAGCTCGACGCCATTTTGGTTCTGGTCTGGGGTAAGTTCAAGTATTTTTTCCAAAAGTCCAAATTTTGAATGTGTCAGGACAATTCTTAGATAATCACGGGCCACGTGTCAAAGTTTCGGACAGTTCGGTCCAATACCCTTAATAAAAAGTGTCGTATTCGAATCGATTGATTTGTAGGGGGTTTCACTTCACCTTAATCTGTTAAAATGTTCAACAACTAACCGATGACTCGTTCCTCCACTTGTGAAGTCTTCCGAGGATGCCGGACGTCACGGATAGTTCTCCCTCCGAGGGAGGCTTTGGCATTGGACAGGAATTAATCCTCAGGTTAAGGTACCCCTTTAATCGTCATTTATTAATTTTTATGTACTTCCGGTCATTTCATATTACCTGGTCTCCCATTCCAGTAATTATGGGACTGTTCCAATATGCTGCCAGTCTTGCAACAGGTTCCAATGCAAAAGCGCAGGCGGGACCGATAAAGGCGATAACGTTGTCGCGAAAATGCATGTCCGCTGCCAACCCTGGAGCTCTGGCGCCACTACAGGACGGGTAGCTGATGGAAAAAATCAATTTCAATCGCAATAATCAAATATCAAGGAGGTACCAAAAATGGCAGACGGGATCTGGCACTTGCCTTCTCCGGTCGATCAATTAAGACATCCCGGAATTCTAATTCACGCACCGGTCGAGCTCACGGTGGCACGATTGCAATTTCCTAAATAAACAAGGAACATTTCCTTGTTCAAACAGAAAGTTCGGATGATCCCCAGGGTGAAGGGCGAGTCACGCAAGCTCGGCGATAAAAAAAAGAACCAGGCCTGTCAAAATCAGCTGATCGACTCGAGGTGAGCGATCGCGGCTCAATATTTCCTCAAATATTTGCCAGTAAATCGAGATCGATTGGAATTAGAATTTCCTTGCTTTTTCTAAACTTAGAAACCATCTTTTAGGAGCGATGCTTTAAGGACTGTAAGATTTATTTTTATTTATATTAATTTATTCGATGTTGCAGTGCCGACAGCAATTACGTGTTTTTCGGGAATCGGATAATGCGCAGGGTGAAGGGCGAGTTACCCAAGCTCGGCGATAAAAAAAAGAACCAGACCTGTCAAAATCAGCTGGTCGACTCGAGGTGAGTGATCGCGGTTCAATATTTCCTCAAATATTTGCCAGTAAATCAAGATCGATTCGAATTAGAATGTCCTTGCTTTTTCTAAACTTAGAAACCATCTTTTAAGAGCGATGCTTTAAGGACTGTAAAATTGATTTTAATTTATTTTAATTAATTTTAATTTATTCGACGTTGCAGTGCCAACAGCAATTACGCGATTTTCGGGAATCGGATAATTCGCAGGGTGAAGGGCGAGTTACCCAAGCTCGGCGATAAAAAAAAGAACCAGGCCTGTAAAAATCAGCTGATCGACTCGAGATGAGCGATCGTGGTTCAATATTTCCTCAAATATTTGCCAGTAAATCGAGATCGATTGGAATTAGAATTTCCTTGCTGTTTCTAAACTTAGAAACCATCTTTTAAGAGCGATGCTTTAAGGACTGTCAAATTTATTTTAATTTATTTTAATTAATTTTAATTTATTCGACGTTGCAGTGCCAACAGCAGTTACGCGCATTTCGGGAAATGAAGAAGAGCAATGGCATGGTCGTATCGAGCGGAGTGTAAGTAACAATTTGATACGTGTGGTCAGGGGCTAATTTGCCCCCAGAATGGACAAAGGGCAGTGATTGGACACTTGTCATAGATACATGAGGCACCCCTTTCAGCGATTCCCGCTTTCCGCGGGCATGGAATTGCTTATAGAATTGAGTACTGCAGAGTCGCGTGTACTCGCGCGCATGTGAATGCAGGGCAATTAGTGCACATTGCGCGCCCTGCATCGGGACTGAATATTCTAACAAGATGCTAATGACGTTCGTGCCCCGACAAGATATTCGAGCCATTTCCACAAGTCACCTCTTCAATCCGAAGTATCGCAGAAAATGTCCTGCGTTGCAAAACCGAATCAATGGAATAATCAATTATTAATCCATAGACTTCCCTGCGACTAATGTCGGTACCCTTATTAAGGGGATGTGAAAGTGGCATCCGAAAGCTCAATCGTTCATAAAACTTTCCTCCGAACTGGGTGTCTCAAATCGTTTCATACTTTAAAACCTGAATACGGAGACCCTAAGGTAGGTCCTGAAACTCGCGAAATTTCATTTTTTACAAACTATTTTTAAAATACCCGTGAACAAATTTGAAAATAATTGAAATTTCATGAGTTTCAGGACCTTCCTTATAGTCTCCCTATTCACGTTGTAAAGTTTCAAACTATTCGGTAAACCGAGTTGGGAGAAAAGTTATATAAACAATACCTCTTCTACGCCACTTTCACATCACGTTAAGGGGATGTGAAAGTGGCATCCGAAAGCTCAATCGTTCATAAAACTTTCCTCCGAACTGGGTGTCTCAAATCGTTTCATACTTTAAAACCTGAATACGGAGACCCTAAGGTAGGTCCTGAAACTCGCGAAATTACATTTCTTTCATACTATTTTTAAAATACGTATAAACAAATTTTAAAAGAATTGAAATTTCATGAGTTTCAGGACCTTCCTTATAGTCTTCCTATTCACGTTGTAGTTTCAAGCTATTCGGTAAATCGAGTTGGAAGAAAAGTTATATAAACAAAACCTCTTCGACGTCACTTTCACATCACCTTAAGAAACTCGGTAGAGTTTCGCACTAAATACATAATTATAAGCGGTTAAATTGTCATTTGGGGTATGTTAACTGTGTATCTCGTGGGAAAAATTAGGAGATAATTAATTCGCGAATAATTGAACACGCCAGAAATAACGTGACGAGGCTCGACTGGTCCTTTGTAAACGTTTAGAAATAAGAACATTTGTTCGCCCTTTATTTCTGCCTAGATGGCTCGTAACTCTTTTATTGGATGTTAAAGGCGGGATATCGATCTTGTCGCAGGGTACATCGAGTCTTGATTGAAACCTGACACCTGTATTTATTTTGGCATCGATTTTGACTCGTGGAAGGATCAGGGGCAATTAGCCTGATCGAAAATTTCGACATCCACGTCGCGATTGAAATTTTTCATGGGAGGTATTTCCTCTCGTCTCCGCGTTTTTCTTCACATCTTTCGCAGTATCTTCTCGAGGAAGACCTATTCCGTTTCCTTTTCCTTTCATTCCTTCGCGAGAAAGACTCCTTTATTCCCATGGTGCACGGGCCAATCAAAATGCAAAGTGATTCAGGAGAATTTCGCCCTTCCCTTCACAGATCTTTGAAAAGACTGATCGGAAATACAAATCACAGGTCACCGGAGGCGAGTCCTTTGAGTCGCCATTCATACTTTATGCTGCATCGAAATCGCTACTTTGACTCGAAAAAAAAGAAATAAGAATGAGAAATAAAAATAAGATTCATCTCCAGCGCTCCGGAGGCTGGAAGGGAAGAAAGGGGGCATTTTTTCTTCACGCCGGAAAGATATGTGCCCATAATTATGAAAGTGGTCTAAGACATATATTTTTTGTTTCGAAATTACATTGAATTAATTTCGTTTTAAATAATATGGCGTGAAATAACTGATAAACTCATTTTTTTTTATATTTTGACTTAGACCATTTTCATAATTATGGGCACATATCTCTTCAAGGTGGGAAATCGTACGCGAACCTGGGGACGTGCAACCGAGGAAGCGCTTCTCAGGAAAAGTCTTCACCCTTTTATTCTTACGGATCCGTGAAAGGGTCACGTATAATAAAAGTACAATGATGTGCATTCGGATTTACAGCGTACGAAATATCAATTTTCATCGTTGTTTCTCAGTAATTTATGCAAGGGGCCCGACAAGTTCGGTACTGCGGTTAGCAACCCTTTAAATTGTTCAGAATAAAGATTAGTCACTTATAGAATCGAGTGGAGGCCATAAAGTGAGGAAAATGATAGACCATGAAAGTATTACACCAGCATACATCGTTAGATATTTTTGAAAGTTTATTTACTGATATTTTCATATAACATATTAACAATTCAAAGTTATAGGAACGGTTTTTAATCGAGTTGTATTTGTACTCGTCTTTCGGTAACTGATTTCACTACTTTAAAAGGCCATCGGTACACCGGTCAAATTGTTCTAAACTTGTCCGCAACAGTCGATTTCATAACTTTAGTAGGTTGAACATGAAAAATAATTCTTTGGTCTTTTTTTTGTAAAAATTAAGTGATTACTACTGCTACTTCAGAAGGTTTGGTCTACTTTTTTTTTTAATTAATAATAAGATAGTGGCTACTGATTCTTTGTAGGAATGTTCGTAGTGATTCCAGAAGGTGAAATGACATCAGGCAATGAACTTGATTTTTCTTTTACACCAAAGGTGTTTTTGGTGGGATTCTTACGGATCCGTGAAAGGGTGGTATAAAACACAAAGGATCAGCCTTTCGCCGATACGTCCCTAAACCTAATCTGGCCCCGTAAATCGGGCTCCGTGTTACGGACCGCCGAAACGTCAAAGTCAGCTGTTTGCGATTTCAGCCCGCAGCGCCAGGGATTAATATTAATATTAATGAAACGCCGGCTGCTTGGCCGACCCCTCGGCCGATAGATTATTATCGATCATCGGGAACTTCCGAGGGGATATCGCTTCGGGATTACAACTTACCTGCCCTGAACTTTATGAAGTTGGACGTTGTGCACCGCCAGGAACTCGTTAACTTCGGCAAGAGCAAGATCCACGGCTGGTCCACATCTTTCCAGGTCGAAAGGACTGTCCAAGTGCGATGCCATCAACACCCCCACGTTGTAAACTCTCATATGAGTCTCGTATGCTGATTGAAAAAAGAAATCATTAACTAAGAATACCGATCTTTACGCGAGTTAAACTACGAGAGAGACTTAGACGCCCTTCGAATTAGAACGAGTTGATTTTTTAATGAATTTTGTTCTTCATTTTTCTAGGAGCGAAGTACAAAGCGGAGGGGAAAATAAAATCGCAATTCCTGCAGGTGGATGTCCGTGGAAAATGTTTTAAGTATGGACTGCTTACTAGTAAATGGGACATCCCCTCATAAGGGATGAAATGTGCCGAGAGTTGACAGAGTAATTTATAAACATGAAAGATAACAGACTGCTGACCAAAGGGTGAGTAGGTCCTCTTCGAGTTTTCTCTGAATTTCGAGGTGAACAGGTGACCCAGTGGGGAATTCATTCCGACGTCGGCATTAATATTGTATGACAAATAAAATAGAGACGAGGGAATTTATTTCCTACTTGGGAGGATAAAATTGCGAGAGGATGATCCCTTGTCTCCTTATTAACACATTCGCGACCGGCAAATTTTCTTCCGTTTCAAATACTGAGTACCGGCGAAAATAATGAGTCTGAAACTGATTGCCGCAAACTTGTATCGTGTATCGTTATGGACGTGATTCACGTCAGCGGCAATCAGGAATAGAATTTAAAATGACGTGAATTCACGTCAGCGGCAACCAGGAATAGAACTTGAAAGGACGTGAATTCACGTCAGTAGTTGCGAATGTGATAACACATTCGCGACCGGCAAATGATTTCCGTTTCAAATACCGAGTACCGGCGAAAATAATGAAATTCTGAAACTGGTTGCCGCAGACTTGTATCGTGTATCGTTATGGACGTGATTCACGTCAGCGGCAACCAGGAATAGAACTTGAAAAGACGTAAAATTCACGTCAGTGGTTGCGAATGTGATAACACATTCGTGACCGGCAAATTATTTCCGATTCAAATACCGAGTACCGGCGAAAATAATGAAATTCTGAAACTGGTTGCCGCAAACTTGTATCGTGTATCGTTATGGACGTGATTCACGTCAGCGGCAATCAGGAATAGAATTTAAAATGACGTGAATTCACGTCAGCGGCAACCAGGAATAGAACTTGAAAAGACGTGAATTCACGTCAGCGGTCGCGAATGAGCTAAAAAGTATTTCCTTCTCGCAACTCGGCTCCGTTCGATGTTAGGTAAATAATCTTCCCTGCCTTCGTTGTCAGTTCTTTTAGCATTTCATTTCGTAAATTAATCGCGCTTTCTAAAGTGTCCGGAATTTCGGTGATTCACGTCGTAGTCCCGAATTTCCAGATTCGGGGAGTCGAAGGACACGTCGCCTCTACGCATCCCATTAGTCGGGAGAAATTGTACAGAAATCTGTTATTATATTTGTAGGCACAACTAGCCACTACAAAGTGAGGGTAGAAGTAGGGAATATGATAATTCGACGTTTCACACGGCTCGCCGAATGAGCAGTGAAACGCTCGCGTCACTACCTGGACGCACTTGCCGACACATGTATACATAAAGAAGACATTAATTCATGCAAAATCACCTGCCAAGGGAAGTTTACACATAAATTTAGTCTCTAAAATTCGAAAATAGTGGCAGACAAATTTTGTATCTCCCCCCAATTGCATTAAAACGCTTCCTTCGACATAGCGGCGCTCTCTTCTTAAACGTCAAAACGCACGTGGAGTGCATCAGCTGTCAAAACCGGAAGATAATTCGAGATCGACAACTTATCTCTCTTACTCGCTATTTCCACGTTACTTTTTACTTTACACGAAAATAGTGGCAGATAAATTTTGTATCTCCCCCCAATTGCATTAAAACGCTTCCTTCGACATAGCGGCGCTTTCCTCTTAAACGTCAAAACGCACGTGGAGTGCATCAGCTGTCAAAAACCGGAAGATAATTCGAGATCGACAACTCATCTCTCTTACTCGCTATTTCCACGTTACTTTTTACTTACACAGAATCACGACAATCGTGCAAACGTTAACACAGGAGGAGAGGTGAACTTTCGCCGAGTGACGAGCGACTTGAGGAACGGAACTAAAAATTAATCATTTCTACGTGAGCAAAAGAAAAAGGCAAACGATGTGGAACGCGTTACAATTAATGCACTCTCACCTGACGTCGCGTGCTTAAAGAGATCGACTTTGTACGCGGCCACAGCGAGCAACAGGGTCGCCGCAGTGGACCACATTTTTATTTCTTCTCACTTTTCAAGAGAAACTGCCCGAATGAAATTCCAGGATTTTTCCTCGGCACGCTGAATGATCGTATCACCGAATTTTAGGATCAAGGTACCGAGGTCATGGTGGAAAAAGCACCGCTTATCGTTTCGAACCGAGCAGCGGAATGGGTCTGGAGTTGCGCGCGGCAAGATACACCCTTATATAGGGGGTTGCTCCAGCACGTTCAGGAACGAGCCGAGGGTGTTGGAACGCCGAGAATCCTTCAAATTGCCTCGGATCCTCGAAAAAATTTAGCAAACATCGAAAAATTACCCGCAAGACGGAACTAGGATCCCTGAAAATGTTCATTTAATTATTCCACGGTAAAGAATGAAGGCGGAATGATTTAATGTATTTTCCTTTTCAATAAAAAATGTAATAATTAGATATTTAGCGACACTCGAGCGATCTCGACGTGTTAGGGTGGACGATAGGAATGATGCATAAAAATAGAAAATGGCACCACTCGCTACGTTTATTAGACGATTAACGAACGAGATTCAGGACTCGAAAAAATTCAGCAAACATCGAGAAACTACCCGCAAGACGGAACCAGGATCCCTGAAAATGTTCATTTAATTATTCCACGGTAAACAATGAAGGCGGAATGATTTAATGTATTTTCCTTTTCAATAAAAAATGTAATAATCTGATATTTAGCGACACTCGAGCGATTCCGACGTGTTGGGGTGGACGATAGGAATGATGCATCAAAATAGAAAATGGCACCACTCGCTACGTTTATTAGACGATTAACGAACGAGATTCAGGACTCGAAAAAATTCAGAAAACATCGAAAAACTACCCACAAGACGGAACCAGGATCCCTGAAAATGTTCATTTAATTATTCCATGGTAAAGAATGAAGGCGGAATGATTTAATGTATTTTCCTTTTCAATAAAAAATGTAATAATTAGATATTTAGCGACACTCGAGCGATCTCGACGTGTTAGGGTGGACGATAGGAATGATGCATAAAAATAGAAAATGGCACCACTCGCTACGTTTATTAGACGATTAACGAACGAGATTCAGGACTCGAAAAAATTCAGAAAACATCGAAAAACTACCCACAAGACGGAACCAGGATCCCTGAAAATGTTCATTTAATTATTCCATGGTAAAGAATGAAGGCGGAATGATTTAATGTATTTTCCTTTTCAATAAAAAATGTAATAATTAGATATTTAGCGACACTCGAGCGATCTCGACGTGTTAGGGTGGACGATAGGAATGATGCATAAAAATAGAAAATGGCACCACTCGCTACGTTTATTAGACGATTAACGAACGAGATTCAGGACTCGAAAAAATTCAGCAAACATCGAGAAACTACCCGCAAGACGGAACCAGGATCCCTGAAAATGTTCATTTAATTATTCCACGGTAAACAATGAAGGCGGAATGATTTAATGTATTTTCCTTTTCAATAAAAAATGTAATAATCTGATATTTAGCGACACTCGAGCGATTCCGACGTGTTGGGGTGGACGATAGGAATGATGCATCAAAATAGAAAATGGCACCACTCGCTACGTTTATTAGACGATTAACGAACGAGATTCAGGACTCGAAAAAATTCAGAAAACATCGAAAAACTACCCACAAGACGGAACCAGGATCCCTGAAAATGTTCATTTAATTATTCCATGGTAAAGAATGAAGGCGGAATGATTTAATGTATTTTCCTTTTCAATAAAAAATGTAATAATTAGATATTTAGCGACACTCGAGCGATCTCGACGTGTTGGGGTGGACGATAGGAATGATGCATAAAAATAAAAAATGGTACCACTCGCTACGTTTATTAGACGATTAAGGTGAAGTGAAACACGTCGAGGAACTTGATCGACGTAGATAAAGAAGATTTTTCTAAATGCCTCTGTTGCCGACGTTCATTTTTCTATTGATAGCTGGGTCGAATTATATCGCGTATTGTACCAAATGGCATACTCCACCTATCGTTTTTGTACAATAATTATAAAGAAATCGAAGTAAAACTTCAGAAATCCTCTGGATTCATGCTTTCTGGAGCCTTAATTGATTGCAGAGGGACCCCCTGCGCCATCTGTGATTTACAGGTCAATTAAATTTTCACTCCGAGACCTCGTAATACCATCGTTTTAGCATAGAAGCGCATAAAACACTTTTTTTGCCTTTATTCCGTTCAAATGCGAGTTTATCGACTACCAGAATGTTCTTAATTGACATAAAATTGTTCTGACCCTTTCGATTCTCATATCAGAGCCTTCGATAATTGTATATTGATCGAAATATGAGAGCTCGACGCCATTTTGGTTCTGGTCTAGACTGAGTTAAAAAATTTTTTTCAAAAATCCAAATTTTGAATGTGTCAGGGCAATTCTTTGATGATCGGGGTGACGTGTCAAAGTTTCGGACAGTTTGGTCTAATACCCTTAAAAAAAAGTATTGTATTCGAATCGACTGATTTAATGTATTTTCCTGTTCAATAGAAAATGTAATAATCTGACATTTAGCGACACTCAAGCGATCTCGATGTGTAGGGGTGGTCGCTAGGAATGATGCATAAAAATAGAAAATGGCACCACTCGCTGCGTTTCTTAGACGATTAAAAACAGCCTCGAAGAGTCTCTGTGCGCGTTCAAAGACTCGAACGACGATTCGGGTCTATATTAGGACGGTGGGGCGAGATTTCGCACTTTTGTCTCGACGAATCCGATTCACTGAGGACGAGCACTCTATGAATCGAACGTAATTTTCCTCTTGTTTACTCCTCTACCTACCGGGAAGGCTACTCTTGACAGCGTTTCGTCATTACGCCTCTCGGTCATACTTCGCACCTTGACAGTGAATCACTGAAAGATTTACTGGTAATCCGATTTCTCTAGAAATGTTCAACCAGTTCACGGGATTTTCGGCGTGAATTCTTGAAGCGTTAAATATATCAGAATTTCTACGTTTCATAAGATTGATTTTCGGGGCTTGAAATGGTCTCCGACTCGTCGATGAAATCCGTCAGTGACTCCTTTCGAGGATATTTCCCCGGCAGGTTGAGTCGCTTTAATAATCCATCGCAGATGCTGAAACACGGAGGGATACTTAAATGGAACACGTATGAGAAGGGTGGAGGGTAAATCGTACAACAGGGTTTTAGCTACCCTAGTAGCATAGAATAATTTCTAAATATTTATTCCAATCTTCGCTACATATCTCAAGCGACAGATTTTTCAAGATGGCTCGTAGATTTCATTTGAAGATATATAAAATATTTCTTGAAAATCTCAATGACACATTTAGNAAATATGTAGAAAATATAGGAGAAATATTTTGTGCTACTAGGGTATACCTCGACAGTTCCGCGTTCTCTTGATTTCTTCGATCCAGCTGTTCGGATAATGAACGGGCATTCATTTCAGCTTCATTCACAGCTGCTCGTAACTTGGAGCCCTCCAGGGAATATTTCCTCTCGATGAGGTCCAACTGGGCGTTCGCACTAAAATCGCATTTTCTCGTGATACGATAGAGATGAAAGAAAAAAAAAATGTTTTAATTTAATCTCTTAACCAATCGGACTAACTAATTCAATCTCTCGATGGCGTGCTCTTTTAACTCGAGGAACTGATTGTGCTTCTGCCTGATGCATTCTTGATGTTCGGTTAGGCTTTGTTTCAGAATGCCGATATTTTTCTGCAGCACCTGAATGGTACTCTTCGCTCTCTCGTACTTCCTGTAATTTCGGATTTATGCGATTAATTCAATAAACTCCGCGATTACCCTAGTAAGATAGAATAATTTCTAAATGCTTCTTTGCAATCTTTGCTAAATATCTCAAGCGACAGATTTCTTAAGAGTTCTTGTAGATTTCCTTCGAAGACATTTGANAACGTTTTGCAAACATTTCAAATGTCTGCTAAATATTTACAAAATGTACGATATTCGTTAAATATATAGAAAATATAGGAGAAATATTTTGTGCTACTAGGGTAGCATTTCAGGGTTCGCGATTAATCTGCCACTTTTTACTCGTGCACGTCGTTAAAAGATATCTCTAGGTTGCCCAGGTGTTTCGAGATGACTTCGAGGTGTTCCTGCAGACTTCTGCACTCTTCCTCTCTGTTCTCTTTCTCTGACTTCAAGATCTCGATCTCCTTGTTCCTCTCGGAGAGCCATTCGTTGGTCCTTTTCTCGTATTCCTTCATAAGTGTCCTGGAACGGTATGAAGAACGATGAACGGTTCATCCCCACTGAACACCAAACCTAACAGTTACGTAACTTAAGGTGAAGTGAAACATCCTTCAAATCAGTCGATTCGAATACAATACTTTTTTTTAATGGTATTAGACCAAACTGTCACCTTAAGGTGAAGTGAAACACGTCGAGGAACTTGATCGACGTCGATAAAGGAGATTTTTCTAAATGCCTACGTTGCCGACGTTCGTTTTTCTATTGACAGCTGGATCGAATTGTATTGCGTATTGTACAAAATGGCATACTCCACCTGTCGTTTTCGTACAATAATTGTAAAGAAATCGAAGTAAAACTCCAGAAATCCTCTGGATTCATGCCTTCTGGGCCCTAATTGACTGCGGAGGGACCCTCTGCGCCATCTGTGATTTCCATGTCAATTAAATTTTCACTCCGAGACCTCGTATTACCATCGTTTCGGCATAGAAGCGCATACAACACTTTTTTTGCCTTTATCCCGTTCAAATGCGAGTTTATCGACTACCAGAGTGTTCTAAATTGTCGTAAAATTGTCCTGACCCTTTCGATTCTCATATCAGAGCCTTCGATAATCGTATATTGATCAAAATATGAGAACTCGACGCCATTTTGGTTCTGATCTGGACTGAGTTAAAACATTTTTTTAATAGCCTAATACCCTTAAAAAAAAAAGTGTTGTATTCGAATCGATTGATTTGAAGGGGGTTTCACTTCACCTTAAAACTAGCAAATAACATAACATTTGTTACAATGCAGTAACTTAACAGTTATGTAACATGGGGCTAACAGGTTACATAATATTTGTTTCTATCATATCTATATAAATGTGGCATAACTTTGTTACTCTTATCTTACATTATGTTACTGTCCTGATATTACTGTATATATGCAGCACATATTTGCAACAAAACGGAACTACATCGGTGCTAACTATCATCTATTTTATTACATCATTGTCATTGTCATACGTCATCGTCAAATGTCATAAGATTAATACATGTCATATTTTGTTTACTACTTGTATGAAAAAATGTGATTTTAATTCGCACGCGCATACACATTATCAGTAATTCTTTGATAGTCTAATGAAATCATTGTTTTCATTTAAAATCAGATAGTTTATCATTCGCATAATTTCATTTACAGTCTGATTTGTTATATAATACCTAACTATTGCCAAGTGCCACGAAATAATACAAAATAAAACATTGCATTATTTTTTTTCTTATTAAATGTTTGAAAAATTAATATTAATTTAAGGTAACTGAACTTATAACATTAATATAACATGTTACCTTATTGAGTGGGAAATAATAACAAACATCTAACTTCCATGTTACTTTTATGCTACATAAACGTTAGTTTCGATAATGTAACATTTACCTAACAGTTATATTAGAGTGTTCTGTGGGTCGATGCCATAATTATGAATAATATTAACTATGAAAATCTCACATTTGGTGGTTCCTCCCTTCGATTTCCTTGGACAATTTCGCCTCCAATTCGACTATTCGTTGCGCCATTTCTCGCCCGTGTACCTTGCAATATCCACACTTGTCCCTTCCAAAGGACTCCTAATTGTTCAGTCCAAAGTCAGAATATCATTCTCACCGTTCGAGTCCACTTTGACTTTTCCTTGTATTTAACTATCTAGAGAAACGAACGATCGTTCATCCCAGCTGCTACGAGTCCATTTACTCCCCAGGAAAATTAGTGCCTTTAATCACCACGACTTCCCACAACTCGAGTAATCGTTCCCCTCGTAATACCTTAATTAGGAGTCTAATAAACCCGTGGATCTCTAAGCGAATGAAAAATTGCCAAGAATCGCCCTCGTCTTTGAAACCACATCCATACCTTGAAATCTCCGGATCGGTTATCGAAATCGTTAAAAATTCCCAGATCGTGAAATATTTCATCAGGCGTCAGAGCCGATGGACCATTCCCCGGAGTGCCCGATGTCGTTGACATCTTCCCTAAAAGCTATAACAATCTTTTCAAAATAATCCCGTCAAAAATTCTCAACTTGGTTGACAACTAATAAAATAAACGACACTCGATGAATCTGCAATCGGGGAATATTTCATACGCGACTACGATCGAGATTTATCGACGTCGAGAAATATTGTTTATAAAATGCGAATCGCGAAACTGCATCGATTGCATTACCTGCAATTGCACTACCGCAGTCTGGACCATCGCGAGAAAATGCCATTTAATGCGTAGGTCCTTTAAAAGCGTAAACAATAATATTATTCAAATACGCGTCTGTCAATGTTACATGTACAACAGTGGAAACTAAAAATTACACGTGTAAAGGTTCGTGTAAAAGTGACCATCGCAGTTGTAAAATTTAAAAGCGAGGACCCTATCGAAAATAATAAAATATACCGCAGCATCAGTACTTCTTACGAGCAAAAACTGCACGTGGACCTATTAGCAGATACTACCAAAGCGTTGCTAATAAACGACACTCGATGAATCCGCAATCGGGGAATATTTCTCCCGCAACTGCGGTTGAGATTTATCGACGTCGAGAAATATTGTTTATAAAATGCGAATCGCAAAACTGCATCAACTGCATTACCTGCAACTGCACTACGCAGTCTAGACCATCACGAGAAAATGCCATTTAATGCGTAGGCCCTTTAAAAGCGTAAACAATAATATTATTCAAATACGAATTTCAAATACGCATCTGTCAATGTTACATGTACAACAGTGGAAACTAAAAATTACACATGTAGAGGTTCGTGTAAAAGTGACCATCACAGTTGTAAAATTTAAAAGCAAGTATTCTATCAAAAATAATAAAATATACCGCAGCACTAGTACTTCTTACGAGCAAAAACTGCACGTGGACCTATTAACAGATACTACCAAAGCGTGGCTAATAAACGACACTCGATGAATCTGAAATCGGGGAATATTTCATACGCGACTACGGTCGAGATTTATCGACGTCGAGAAATATTGTTTATAAAATGCGAATCGCGAAACTGCATCGATTGCATTACCTGCAATTGCACTACCGCAGTCTAAACCATCACGAGAAAATGCAATTTAATGCGTAGGTCCTTTAAAAGCGTAAACAATAATATTATTCAAATACGCATCTGTCAATATTACATGTACAACGGTGGAAACTAAAAATTACACATGTAAAGGTTCATGTAAAAGTGACCATCACAGTTGTAAAATTTAAAAGCGAGGACCCTATCGAAAATAATAAAATATACCGCAGTACCAGTACTTCTTACGAGCAAAAACTGCACGTGGACCTATTAGCAGTTACTACCAAAGCGTGGCTAATAAACGACACTCGATGAATCCGCAATCGGGGAATATTTCATACGCGACTACGGTCGAGATTTATCGACGTCGAGAAATATTGTTTATAAAATGCGTACCGCGAAATTGGATCAACTGCAATACCTGCAACTGCACTACGCAGTCTAGACCATCACGAGAAAATACCATTTAATGCGTAGATCCTTTAAAAGAGTAAACAATAATATTATTCAAATACGCATCTGTCAATGTTACATGTACAACAGTGGAAACTAAAAATTACACGTGTAAAGGTTCGTGTAAGAGTGACCATCACAGTTGTAAAATTTAAAAGCGAGGACCCTATCAAAAATAATAAAATATACCGCAGCACCAGTACTTCTTACAAGCAAAAACTGCACGTGGACCTATTAGCAGATACTACCAAAGCGTGGCTAATAAACGACACTCGATGAATCCGCAATCGGGGAATATTTCTCCCGCAACTGCGGTCGATTTATCGACGTCGAGAAATATTGTTTATAAAATGCGTACCGCGAAACTGCATCGACTGCAATACCTGCAACTGCACTACGCGGTCTAGACCATCACGAGAAAATGCCATTTAATGCGTAGGCTCTTTAAAAGCGTAAACAATATTATTCAAAATAACATTATTCAAAAACGAATTTCTTGGAGGCTGGTTCGATCGCACGTGGACCTATTAGCAGATACTACCAAAGCGTGGCTAATAAACGACACTCTATAAATCCGCAATCGGGGAATATTTCATACGCGACTACGGTCGAGATTTATCGACGTCGAGAAATATTGTTTATAAAATGCGAACCGCGAAACTGCATCAACTGCATTACCTGCAACTGCACTACGCGGTCTAGACCATCACGAGGAAATGCCATTTGTTGCGTAGGTCCTTTAAAAGCGTAAACAATAATATTATTCAAATACGAATTTCCCGGAGGCTGGTTCGATCGCACGTGGACCTATTGGCAGATACTACCAAAGCGTGGCTAATAAACGACACTCGATGAATCTGCAATCGAGGAATATTTGATACGCGACTACGGTCGAGATTTATCGACGTCGAGAAATATTGTTTATAAAATGCGTACCGTGAAATTGGATCAACTGCATTACCTGCAACTGCACTACGCGGTCTAGACCATCACGAGGAAATACCATTTGATGCGTGGGCCCTTTAAAAGCGTAAACAATAATATTATTTTTCGGATTACGAACGAATTTCCCGGAGGCTGGATCCATCCCACGTGGACCTATTAGTAGATACTACCAAAGCGTGGCGTAGAATAATCGTACGATCTTGTTTACGAGTCAATGCAAACGTCGTTTCAGTGCAATCTATAAAAGAACCAGAACGGGCCGAGTATTCCTCAGTAAACTGGCGAGCTCGTAACCGAGAACAGTGGCTGAAGTATAAATAAATATACAGTACGAAAATCCACCTCAGTGTCCTGAAATCAAATGAACGATCCCTTAATAAAATGGAACCCTAAACTCGTACATATAAATCTCCAAGAACAGTTCCCTCGCTTAATTTTAAGCGAATAAGGACGTGCCGAAAGGTGTTCGCTGAATTAAACCGCGAGAGTGAATTCCCATCGTAAAAAGCGACTAAGGACGTGCCGAAAGGTGTTCGCGAAATTAAATCGCAAGAGTGCCATTCCCATCGTACATACAGATTATCGAAATCAACCGAACGATCACTTGACGCTGAATAAAATGGAATCCTAAACTTGTACATATAAATCTCCAAGTACAGTTCCTTGGTTTAATTTTAACGCGAATAATAATACACGCCGAAAGGTGTTCGCGAAATTAAATCGCAAGAGTGAATTCCCATCGTGAATACAGATTAATATAGCGTTCCGTTATCAAGAGTGCTATCTAGCCTTCGAGTATCTACCTTAAAGTATTTATTCGAGGCTCGGTTGATACTAGCTTAACCGGAGTATATAATAGTATATGCCAGTCAGTGATTCGCTCTGACATTGTTGGAAGTGTGCGAAGTCTAAATTTAAAGCTTCCTCCACACCGGGCCTGCTTCATTCGCTAATAGGCAGAGATCGTTCGAGTCTCTTGGCAGAAGAAATCTCGGAATACAGAGGTATATACTCGGTGTCTGATATAGTAGGAGTAATCAAAGGCTGGGCAATCGTCATCCTCCGAAATAAGGCATCATGTCGCTGAGTAAACGCGTGAGACACTGTCGCAGGTGCATTCCGCTTTCGAGGTGAGTAAGCCCTGCGGATTGCGTTGTTTTAACACTAGGTTTACGGGCGTTTTATATATACCTGTTTCTACGAGCATCCGTCAAATTGACGGGTAAACGAAAACACGCATTTTCTTTAAAAAAATCGATTTATTCAAATTAAGTCTGAATTAAACAACACTAGGCTTTACGTTTAAATGAATGATTAATAAGTAAAAAGTCCTTTTTTAAAAATTATCACGGAAATGATTGGAATGCTCGTCCTCTCATCCTCGGAGTCAGAACTAGAAAGAATGCGCATCCTTTTCTTGCTACGACACCCTTTCAAGAAGTTTTCCTCTTCACTATCCGAACATCCTTCTATCTTTCCACTTTCAGTGCAAACTTTCACTCTCATCTTCGCCTTACACTCTCTGCAACGAAGCAAATATATATGGATTGTTTATGAAATTAGCTAGTCCGTCAATTTGACGGGTTTCGTAGAGATAGGTATACTACATACAGATTTTAATAATTAGAAGGCTTAGGAAAAAATAATTGCGTGTTCAAATTCTTTGGATGAAATGATTAATTTACTATACAAAAATGGTTAAAATTAATGCTATGGTTTTTTCGGTATTTCTTTTCGAAGTTTGAATTCCGTCAAATTGACGGGTCCCGTAAACCTAGTGTTAANAATAATTTAGAAATTTGTTAAACTATTGAAAGGTTGATAATTGGACTATTGAACTACTGAACTATTGAAAGGTTGATAAAAAAATATTTTCCAACTTCTTTCCAATATGCCATGAATATATTATTTGCTGTCTGGGGAGCGACTAGATCCATCCCCTTCCAAGCGGCGATCAGCTGATTTTGACAGCTGCCCTTTCCGATCTCGCGGGGCACCTTTTCTCCTTATCCGGAATTCTTAAAATAAATTCCAAAATGGATGAAATTTGATTTCTGCTCTTGTATATTTTTTACCAGCTGCTAAGTTAGATAATTATGACGCTTTTTCCGAGTAGGAAATAATTTAGAAATTTGTTAAACTATTGAAAGGTTGAAATGTGGCTCAGACCGAGTCCCAGTCAGTTGATTTTGACAGGTGATGCAACTTCTGGGTTTTTAATCGATCTAATTTTCGATGAGTTTCGACGATTCTGCGAAACTTTTGTACGGCTTGTTGCGGGTTTATTATCGCGGTTTCGTGGTATTTAAGTTTCTAGAAAGGACGCAAATATACAGACTTTATATATAGTTATATGTGATCGATTAAGCGATCTAGAGCAATCTAGAGTGCGCTCCGACTCTGTGACGTTCTGATACGAAATTAAGTTTCGTTCCATACAAATTTCTTTCCTTGCTTGGACAATGCTCGGTTTTGTCAGGACATTTGATTGGGTCGTTGGAGAGAGTTGCTTTCGGCTTGTAGGACTTGTTCGTTACTGAATTTGGTTTGTTATTGGAGCAGGAGAGGTTTTGCGTTGGTAGGTTAGGTTATGTCGAATAATGAACCTAATTGTGAGTACATGTCTGTTATTTGTTGATCAGACTGAAAAAGTAACTAATGTTGTGTTGATTTGTTGCAGGCATTTCACGGAAAGCACCGAAAACAGACTTCCTGTTAGAAATGCAGGAACCGTGGCAGAGAAAATGTCGAGTCCGATGAACGGTATGCAGGGAGTGAAAATGTCGATGCAGAATCAGTGGAAATTCTTGACTCAATTGAGGGATTATTTGAATAAGTTTGGATATGACAAGAACCTTCAGTTTGTAGCATCTAAGGAATGGGTGGAATTCTTGCAAAAGGTCGCATATACCCAAGTGGACGGTATTAGAAAGTTTTCATTAGCCAATGTTATTAAGAGCAAAGAACAAAGTATCGCTCAAGATTCGGTTGCACTAAAACAGAGAAAGGAAGAGGTTCAAAATATCATAGAGACATCAAAAGTATTGGAGCCAGAAGAAGCTAAGCAGGTAACTATTTTTCTATAATTAATACCAAGCTAAACATTTGTGTTCACGATTTTTTCAATAAACATTTACCTTGATTTTATTTTAGGAAGCATTTGTGGAAGAAAATGTACCCGTCGCAAGACCGATTACAAAAGAACAGAGTTATACGTTACCACAAGTACTAAGCGATCTAATTCCGAAATTGAACATAAAGAGTAAAGCCACTTTGTCGTCGACACCTAAATGGAAGTCTAACATTCACAGTACCATCTCCAAACATAGCATTGCTTCAAGGACGCGACATGTTTTGAACAGTATTAAAACGGCAGAATCCAATGCATCAAAATGGAGGAGGATAGAAGACCTTTTGTTGCATATCGAACAGTATCCAGAAGCGAGGCATCATGCGATCAAGGAGGGCGCAATTAGTATCTTGTTGAGAATTCGTCAGACTACAAAAGAGGAACAAATCAAAGGTAAATTTTTAATTGTAGTGCAGCTCAAGATAGGTGGCAAAGAGGACATTGAGTTTGTTTATCGCATTTAGTTACAAATAACTATTTCTTAATCTAGAATATTACTAAAGCTTTATTTTATAGGGTCCATCAGAGAGGCTCTCACGATACTAGGACACGTCGATCCATTGCCCGGGCAAGGTATCCGAATTTTATCCATCGATGGCGGTGGTGTACGAGGAGTTTTAGTTGTTGAGATGCTGAAGAAGATAGAAACATTAACTGGAAAAAGAATATATGAATGTTTTGATTATATATGCGGTGTGAGCACTGGAGCCATTCTTTCTGCAATCCTAGGTACTGTACTAACTTGTATTATTTGAAGTTGTAAAAGCCTTAGCTTTTATCATTTATCAACTAGTTCAAAAATATTGTTTTCACACAGCTGTATCTAAGGAAACTGATGATGGTAAAGATTGTATTAATTTGGATACATTTATTTACAAAGAAAAATAGGTCATATTCTTTAGAGTGAAATTTCTTCCAGGCGGTGATAAGAGAAAAACCTTGGATGAGCTCTCAGAATTGTACAAAGAAATTGGTACAAAGATATTCACGCAGAGTCCAATTCGAGGTACTAGCAGCTTAGTATGGAGTCATGCATATTATGATACAGCATTATGGGAAGAATTGTTAAAGGAACAGCTGGGTGATAAAGACCTTATCAAAACTGCGAGGGATTCAAATTCTCCGAAGGTAAGCAGTTAATAATTATCAGGTCAAATAAATGAAGATAAAATCAGTCATTAATAAATAAATTTGTATACAGTTCTCTGTCATCTCAACTGTAGTTAATCATGCACGTGTCATGGCCTACGTCTTTAGAAATTACACTTTGCCGCATGGTATCGAGAGCCAATATATGGGATCATACAGACATAAATTATGGGAAGCTGTTAGAGCTTCCGCTGCTGCACCTAGTTACTTTGAAGAATACAAAAATGGAGAATTCCTTCACCAGGACGGAGGCAAGTATTTAATTAGCTATGTTACTAACGAACATATTTCTGAAAAGCTCTATATTGTAAATATATTATTTCAGGAATAATAGTGAATAATCCATGTGCTGTAGCGATTCACGAAGCCAAGCAACTATGGCCCAACAATCCTATTCAGTGTGTTGTATCATTCGGCACAGGAAGGGCTCCTTCGAACATCAGTGGAACCGATGAGATTGTGAAAGAAGTTCCCGTTCTTTCGAGTTGGAAGGAGAAATTCTTCAAAATTCTTGACAGCGCAACCGACACAGAAGGTATATCACTTTGACTATATATTAAATTTATATACATATACAACCATAATGCGAACTGAAATATTATGTTGTTGCAGCCGTTCATACGATGTTGAATGATCTTTTGCCAGACCATGTATACTTCAGATTTAATCCATACTTAACGGAGATGTTAACAATGGTCGAAATACGACCAGAAAAGATTAAGCAGCTGGAACAAGATGCCAGGATGTATATTCGCAGGAACGAGGAAAAGTTTCAAGACGCCGCAAAATCTCTCTTGAAAGAAAGAACTTTGTTACAGAAGGCAGCAGACTGGGCGAATCTGCAAAAGCAAATTTTTAATCTTTAAGTTTGATTTATTCCGTTGTTTAATCCTATTGCAAAAACAAATTGTATCACTAGATACTTTAATGCAGCATGGCTGCGAAACTTTAATTACTTTGCAGTCAATTTCATATATTTTGTACATAAATCATACTATAGAAAGTTCTTACGTTAGTAAAATATCTCGAAGGACATAGAAATATGTATGCAACATATTTTGTGAGAAATAAGAGTAGCATAGATTTTGCCATTCAATTTGCCAAAGGATAAAGTGAATATCTTTACTTAAAGATAGATCCTTCATTAAAATGTATCGATGTTTTAATTTTTATACCATTGTGTATATTTTCATATTAGTATTATACTGTACGAAATATGATGTATGAGATGTGAAGCTATTAATGTGATATGAGCAATGAGTACTTTTAAAGTTGTTTCCCTAGTGAATTCTTAATAGGTTCTGTGAAAAACATGTACCTGAAAATAATCTATATATATTTGATCTTACGAATAAATAAAATACTTTCTATTATTACACAACGAAAATACAATAGCATGTGATTATGGTCTTTTTTAGGATCCCTGTTATCGAATGAAAAGAAATCTATTAGTTAAATAAATCAATGAAATACTTGCAGTGCTTTTTTTCTCTTTCTACGAGGTTAACCTATATATGGAGTACCCTAAAGTATAACATAAAATATAGAACAGTTTAATGGTAAATATCATTTCCGTCCCAAACACGTTTGAAATTTGCCGCTACAACGGCATTTGAGTAACACGTGCGTCTCTTCTTTCTGTGTCTTTCCAGTTTCCGTTTCCGGTGAGTGCTGTAGCAGAAATTTCGTTCATAAACGATTCAAACTTCGAATCCATTTAATCGTAAATATCGAATACTTTCTTAAGTTGCAAAATAATCCTATGAAATTATAAAACCACAAATGTGTGCAATTATTTATATCTGAATCCCCAGAGAAGCAGTACTATTATTGTAGTCACATAACCTCAAAACCTAAAGCTAATCTTATAAGCTTATTGTTGACGTCTCGATAAAGGAATATTACATGCAATTTTGTCTTAATTTCAGAAACAAATAAAAAATGGCGAAGTCAAAGAATCACACGAATCACAATCAGAGTAAGTCTATGTACTATAAATTACTTTGATTCATACGGTTGTCATTTTGCATACTTTGTTTTGAAACTTTATTTGCCCTGATTTTAAGTAGTTTTTGTTGTCTTTTGCAGACAGGAAGGCCCACCGAAATGGGATTAAGAAGCCTAAGAGGTATCTACACGAATCCACTCTTGGTGTAAGTTTTAAATTGTTTCAGTAAATAGGATAATTTTTATCCGCAGAAATATAAAATATGTATATTTGTACCACCAATAAGATTTAGTAAAAGGTGATGATTATTAACATACATATATCTCATTTTTTTTAGATGGACCTGAAATTTCTACGTAATCAACGATTTGCCAAGAAACATAACCTTAAACCCAAGGCGCAGTTGAAGCGAGCAGCAGAACGAAAGGCTAAGAGGGAAGCCAAGAAATAGACTGTGCATACTTATGTTTTTAACTTAATAAATTGAAAAATCTTGTTCAGTTGTTTGACCAGCAAAGAACCTATCCTGCATTTTCCCTTAGTTCAATTAATTTTTTCAATGTTTTCATTTTAGCAGATATTTATTTGTTGTTTGTATACATAAAAATGTTGAATTATTTAAAAGTGAAATAATAGTAATGCAAGCCGAAATTGTCTATTGCATAATTTATTCACATTAGCCTAATAGATGTCAAAATTGTCAAGGGCAGGAGAAACATGGACGTATATATTCTTACGTCCATGGAAGGAAATTACCATTATACCAATATGGCTGCAAACGATACTCCAGAAAAATTCCCATCAGAGACTGCTTATATCAGCAATATCAATAGCTTGTCTATACCAAAATGTATTTTACTATTCAGTGGAAAGAGGAAATCAGGAAAAGACTACATCACAAATATCTTGCATGAAAGGTAATTATGGAATTGGTAATTTACCATGTAATTACGGTGTAAAATAAATAAATAAATTTTTTATGGTAGAATTGGATCTTCAGAGTGTACAATTATAAAAATCTCAGGCCCGATAAAAAGTCACTGGGCTAAAGCTGCAAATCTGGATTTTGATAAATTACTCGGAGATGGGGAGTACAAAGAGAAATATCGCTTAAAAATGGTTAAGTGGAGTGAAGAGGTTAGAAGGACGGATTATGGCTATTTCTGTCGAGCAGCAATTCAAATGTATAATGGTGACATGACACGTTAATAAGTATTTTAAATCAAGTACTTTCAGATATTGTTTACACGACTCATTTAGTACTCATGATTTAAAAAAATGGCAATAAAAATTAGAAGTATCTAATTTCTAACATCTGACGTTCTGTCTATTTCTAGAAAAAAAAATACCAATTTGGATTGTAAGCGATATTAGAAGAAAAACAGATATACAATGGTTTAATGAAAATTTTGGAGACAAATGTAAAACAATTCGCATCCACGCCAGTGAGAAAGTTAGACAAGAGCGTGGTTACGTCTTCACCCCAGGTATGAAAACTTTGACCCGTTAATAAATTTGAGCTCTGATACAAAACACGTACAATTTTGATTGCAGGTATAGACGATTCAGAGACTGAATGCGACCTGGATGACGTCAACAAATGGGATCTGGATATATTAAATGACGGGAGTGACACAGAAAATATTCTACAGAAAGTTTTACAATTAACTCAGGAAATGTAGCTAATTAAAGTAGGTAGGGATTATCGTTAACCTAATCATTCCATCGAATGAAATGTAGATTTCCATTTATGTCATAAGTTATACAATTTTGTACGTGATGTATAATTATTGTTCTTATAGCACAAAAAAAATATCACCTGAATATACAAAACGACTAGATGTTTCTGCTCGTTTTTTACTGCTATAGTCAGGGTTGGATAAGTATATGTCATGTAATATACATGGTTTTCTACATGTATATTACAACATATAATACATCCCTGGTTTTCTACGAGAGCGCAAAGTACATTACGCCCTTCTCTTTTTGAATAGAAAATAACAAATCCAATTAGAAATTTGATATTAAACAGGGTTAAGTCGAAAGAATTTAAACACAAACGCCAAATTAATTATTTCTTAACAATTTTTACGTGGTTATATGGCGCTAAAAGACGTTAACCACGCGAATACATATATCATACATCTGTCAAATCCGCCATATTGAAAACGTAAAATTCTAAACAATTTTGAATACAAACGCCAAAATAATTCATTGTTCATTAAAATATTCCCGTGTTTACATGTGTGCTAAAAGACGTTTATAACCTAGCAGAAGCCGTATGTCGTCCATCTGCATCATTCTTCATATTGGAAACGTAATTTTCTGGTTTTCTACGATATTCTCCGGTAAACTACTTTGTTACGTGATATCAGAGATGAGTTGGGAGATTGCTCACGGGCGATCGAACCGTGTGCTGCCCTCTGATTTCGTACGTTAGCTTATGCACTTGCCACTTGTTACAAATCTGGGCAGCCGGAGAACCGACTGAAAAAGTGAAGAACTCCTCA